>NW_009918583.1:11028-75217 GCF_000696875.1 Nestor notabilis
ACAACCAAACCACAAAAATCCCCAAGCCAGTAAAAGTGGCACCCACCAACTGTCCTCTAAAGGTAGAACTATGCCAACCAACTTTCCAAAGGTAGGTAGACAAGTCTTTCTTCCAGATAATTGCACTAAGTATGTGAACTAGTTTATACAGTGATGAAAAGTAAGTTTGGCTAACACCTGCACTCAGTGGCCCACAGTTCTTATATGAGCACTTTCTAGAATTGATGAATACATGACACTCAACTAGTCTATTGCTGCATATAATACCTTCCAGTCTTTCAGAACAAGCATTCTACAAACAATTTTACTGTCTCTTGTGCCGTTTCAGAGGGAAAGCTAATACATGTAGCCTAGACACAGCTTTCTACATGCTGTCCCTAAGCTTCAAGGCAAGTATAAAGTTAAAATTGGTATATTCTGCAGGACTGTCACAGCCATAAATAAGCTAAGGACCATCCAGGTACAGAATTTGAAGCTCTGAGGAATACATTGTGGTGGTGGGATATAGGGAGCATAAAGAGGAATTACAGAGTACAGTTAAAAAGAGCATGGCTTGGGCTTGCATGGTTCTGTTTCGAAACTACCATCAACTCATACTCAGTGGAACTCTCTAGTACATGTTTTTTCTTAGTATTTTCTTTTTTATGTATTTTTTTTAATGAAGGAGGAAGAAGGAGGAACAGACACTGTAGTATAAGGTAGCCTACCTATTAGTCATATGCATTTGTTTTGGGGCTTTTTGTTTTGTTCTTCAAGATAAAAAAAGGCTGCCCAAAAAAGGGATGTGTGAACAAATTAATCAGGATTCTAACGAGAGACGTTGCAGGTCATCTTCCCTTGCCAGTGTGGAATTCTCTCTGTGACTTCTGGAAAAGCAGTATCTAATTACAGAATTGCTGAGGTAGTATCTTTTCCATTCCCTATTATTTTGTCTACTGGAACATATTGTTAGGTGCTCATTTGATAATAGTTCTTTATAATGACTAGCACAATAAATAAGAATTCTCCCATATGCAGCTTGATCATGGTGTTTGTGGTAATGCAGACACACAAAAGATGGTCCTATATAAGATCTTCACCTTCCAAAAGGTGCAAGAGGAACAGTCCCAGAACTGAGATTCATCTCTGACATTTAATAAAAACAATATGCAGGTTTTTAGTTTGCTTTTAAGTTGAAAATAGGCAGTGTCACATTTTCAAGTGCTGAAGCAAAGAAGGACAGAAACTCCCTTTTAAAGAAGCATGACGGCAGCTGACACTTTCATATGAAATGCATTTAGGTAAAGGAAATAGCTAATCATAGCTCTCGGCGGCAATGTAGTTGCTGTAGTTTCTAACAGGTAGTTTCAGTACCAAGATAACTAACTTGCTGTCAGGGAAATTCAGAATTTTTGCTGTGTGAGTGTGTCCCCTCAAGTGACTTTGTAACACACTATAAGAAAATTACGGTTTCATTTATTCATCAAGTAACAGCAAGGTTAGCTGTGCCTGCTCAGCATTGGCAAGTAGGATAACGGGTCACTGGGAATGGAGAAAGGGAAATGTCAGAAATAATCAGGTGTATGAAGCAGCCACCAGAAAGGGGTGGTGTGATCCCCACCATCAATGGCAGTCTCTCAAGAGTTCTTTAATATCTTTGTCCAAGAGCCTGGACTGAAACAGCAGCTTCTCCTTAGTAATAAGGTTAGGAAATAAAGAATTGTATCCCAAGTGCATTTTATATTTACTCATCTATACATCTAAATGCTTATGCTTATAAAGAAATACTTTCGTAGATAGGTAGAGACCTATGTGCCATAGTATACATAAACAAACACCTTTCAATTGAAGTACTTCGTAACTTTGTATCTTTTTTATATTATACATTATATATATGCAGTGATTAAAATAAATTCTTCCTACCTGATGTCAACTCTGCAACAAGAAGTTTCATTGCGGTGTGAGCTGTAGAAGCTGGATAAACTCTTCCCATGAGCTCACAAGGGAGGAAGATGAGTCATTAAGACACAAGCTGTTCCGTCTTTTAGGACATAATTCTGTTATCAATTCATTGCACACTGTTCATGTTCAAAACAAACAGAGTGTCCCCAGAATAAGTTTTATTTTATGTTAAAGCTCTTCACACAGATGGCGTTTGACAGGCTATTTGACAAGACAGGCATCCTAGTGGGATGACAGCTCCGGAATTCCAGTTGTTTGGGAAAGAGCTCTATGGCAGGTGTGGTGCAATGTTGCTCCAGGCATTCCCTTTGTAGATGATAAATGTTGCTGCACAGCTGTTTGCCCCATGCAGAGGTGCACAGCTGTGCTGTGCTGGGAAAGCAGTATATCTGTAATGCTGTTTCAGTAGGTTGTGCTGCAGATTTTGGCAACTGCCGTGTTAAGCCAGCAGAGGGTACTCTTAAGCTTCCAAGAAGAAGTCGTACTGGCTGCTTCAGGACACCACTCTGACACAGTTACAGTGCTGAGAGGAGGGGGGGAAAAAGTGATCTCTTTAATTATATGTCCCTGATTGCACGTAAGTACAACTAATAAATAGGTGATATAGTTAATTGAATAAATCTTCTACAGTGTATTCTTTCCAAAAGCACAAACTGCTGATATCTTCTTAGTCATATAACGTAACATGATCTTAGAAACAGGAAAATTCAGGTTGGAAGGGACTTCAGGATGTCTCATCCAGCCATCTGCTGAAGCAGGGTCAGCCATGAGATTTGAGTAGCTGCCTTACCCACTCTTGAAAACCTTTAAGGATGGAGACTGCACAACCTCTCTTGGCAACTGTCCTCAGTCATAATATTTATCCACTTGTTCAGGCTGGACCTGTCTTGTTCCAACTGATATCTGCTGTCTGTCGCCCTCCTGCTGTGTGCTGCTGTGAATCCTTGACCTGGCTGTGCTCCTGCTAACGCAGCCGGGAGGCTGGTGGCTCGCTCTGCTGCCAGGGCTGATGCTCATCTTGCTGCCCACCAGGACACCCCGGGCTTTTTCCACAGAGCTGCCCTCCAGCTGGCAGCCCCTAGCCTGTATTACTGCAAGGGGCTGTTCCTTCCCAAGTGCAGGAATTTGGGTTTGTTATCGCTGCATTTCATAAAGTTCCTGTTAGTCCATTCTTCCAGCTTGGATAGATCCCAATTTTCTGTGAATTCTTGTATTTACACTTCATTGTCATTCAAATCAACAGTTCCACAGTCTCCAATAGAATGGATTACATGTATATAGCCTAGAAGTTTGTGGGCTTGTGGATTACAGATTTATATGTAAAGTTGCTACAAGCAAAACCACAAAGTTAGGTTATGAATTTCTAACCTATTCAGTAAATGACAGAGATACCGGGGTTTATCTTTTCTTTGAAAAATAATACTTCCAGAAGAAAAATAGTCTTTTTTACATAGCTTACATACCTTGTGTGACGTGATAGGTAAAGTATGAGGCATAAATGCACAGTTCACTGTAACTGACTGGATGGTGTAAACGTCATTATAAGTAGGACCTTTATTTTCAAAGACTCATAATCTTTCTCTAAAACCCACATATATATTTGTCATTGCTCATCTGTACAAACAGAGTTTATTTAAAGCACAACTGTTGCTCCCTCACAGGTCTCCATCCTTAGAGGTTTTAATTTCCTTCTGCAGGTCAGCTATATCACCAGTTGTTCCTATTACCTACAGCTGTATGTTTTCTGCAGGTTAGAAGCAGAGCATTGAGGTAGCCAGAAACACCTGGAACCTCTTCAGGATTCTTGCTGACACATCTGGAGCTCCTAGGATCATCAGAGCACTGAGACTAATGGAACCACTTTTATGATCAGTTTGCAACCCGGCACCACCTGAACCAGATGAGTTGTAATGACAGTTTATGACTCATTTAGGCACATTACAGTATTATTTTGTAGAAGACCCTTGACTTGACACTACAGCCAATTAAATTCTACCTCTTTCTTTCCAAAACCTGGTGGAAACACACTGGGGCAGTAAAAATCTATAGTTTTGTAAAGGTCACAGTCTGGTGTACTTGCCCTTTTATTTATTTTTTGATAGTTTGAAAGTTAGAAAAAGTAAGATATAGACAAGGAGGGAATTATGTACTGGAATAAATATAGACTAGACAGTTAGCATTCTTATTTCCTGAAGGAAGGTGAGATCAGTCTTCTGCTCCTTAGAGCTCTTTTATTTTTGCAACCATCATCACTTTAATTCTTCTTTATCACTACTGTGAAGACCATTGAAACAGTGTGATGGAAATGCCGCATATAATAATTAGAAATGTCATTTCAGTTTGGCATGAGGAACACACATTGCTTCAAACGTAAAATCCTGGTGTTTGTATTTTTAATATGTAGATATGGTTTTTATTTCACCTGGTTTGGGCACTCAGAAGAAAGCAAATCATGCAAATAGATGCATGTACATCCTTAGGCAGGAAAGTGTGTAAAGCTTAAGTAGAGAGTGCGCAAAGCCAAATATATACATAGTCCTCTACGTATATATGTACATATGTATATATATGTATATTTATAAAGTTAGTGGGATTTAAGGAGAAGTTTAACCAATTTGCTGAATCAAGTAGATCAGCATGGATGTATGCTTAATGCTCTTCAAACAATAACATATACACTTCATTTTTAGGTTATGAATAATCTCACTGTCTACGTCTGGTGCAATTAAGATTTAATATACACCTGAGAGGATTCAGCAGTGGCCTGGAAGGTTCAAACAGTACATTGTGCTGTCGAAGAGAGACAGCTGTATGATGGCTGGAATGTTTTGATTAGTGGCAAGGGTCACCAACATATGGCGTGAGTGCCAAAGGCAGGGGAGAGGCAGATCCTGAATGTCACTCAGGTATAAAGAGCAGGGGCTCCTGAGCCCTGACAAGGTATTTGGTGGGTCTCCTGACTCTGAGTTCAGGGCTCAGATGTCCCTGCCTCATGAAGAGGAGAAACAAATCAGCTGCATTATCCTTTTCAGAGGCCATATTTCCTAGCTCCCACTGATCGACTTCCAGTGCACTTAGCTTCTTGTTTGGGGAAGAAAAAGTAGTCTGGCACACTGCACTTGAAAAGATGCTGACCCTGTTCTACATCTCACACTTCCACAGAGAACATCCATGGTTGTTGAATTTAGCTACATCAGAGCATGTGTTCCAAATCCCGTGAACTTATGTGTCTGTTAACAGCAATTTAAAACCTGCCAGTTTTGATAGTATTCTATAAACAAGAATATGTAGTACTTCTGAGAAGTTATCTGCTATTACTCTGAAACAGTATGATGCTTACCAGGGAAGTTGTCATCAGCAGTAGTACAAGTTGCCTATTGGCTTCCATTCTTTATTATAATAATATTTGGGCTTCCCAGCATGGGAAGTAAGAACATGGTGTTTACATGAGTTAGAAGCACAGAACTAGAAAGAAGCAGCTATATGAGTTAATGTTCTCTGAATAGCAGTTGAATAAACTTCCATGGAAAATTTGTTTATTTCTGAGCTTAAAAATGGTTCCAGGAAATACTCGTGCTGTGACAAGTTTCACTATTCTCTGGGGTAGAGAGGGATTTTATCACAGGATCATGGCCTCTGAGTTTGCCAGTGAGGGAATGGACGTGCTATACTTCTTATTCTGAGTCCTCGTGTTTACAAATATAAAAAAAGAGGAAAAAGAAATCGTAATTCTGTGAACTGTGCTTGGCAGTTGTATTTAAGGTCCCAGGAAAACCTCATAAACCTTACAATTCCTAGTAGCAATTTGAAAGAAAAGGTGATGGGGGTTTGTAAAAACAAGCAGTTGTGGGAAGCAGTCCCTGCTGAGCTTTGTCACTGTGAACGTTGCTTCTTCTAATGCTGTTGTCCTCTATAATTAAGCAGTATATATAAGATTTTTACCAAATCATCCAAACTGTAGGAGAGCTTCACAGCTACATTTAAAAAAAACCCAAACAGTGGGACTATAAGAAAAAATAGATGTGATGACATGTAGAGCAAAACATAGAATCTTCAAAAAACTAGAATAATCCTGGATGTATGGTGAAGACGATGCCAGTGAAATGAAACGAGCGGCCCCTTTCACAGAAGTCATATTAGCACACTGACATTTTGCCTTGGTTCTTCCACAGGAGGAGCTGTGGAACATGTCTCCAAAGCTTTTTGACTTATACCTGTCAGCAAGGGCAGGTGACTGATGAATTAACATGTGTGTAAGGTGTCAGTCAGTTGCATCCTGCAAGGTAACAACAAAGATTGCTCTGAGTTTTTCCAGGGACACCTTTGCGGTACCTTTTTGAAAGCACAGGAGGTTCAGATAGCATGTCTATAAACAAATCTATGGGGAAGGATGGTCTGGTGGAGTTCAAACAGGGATGAGATATCCAATTTCTAGGTCTAGCCTTGCTGTAAACTACCATCTGATTTTTGGATCATTTTGCACTTCACTGAGCTTTATTTTTGGACAGGGCTGTACTTGACAGGCTGGCTTGGGGAGCCAAATCCAGTGCCTCCCACTGAATTTTAGAGGCCAGACTCAGGAATTGAAAGCTTTGACCTTAATGAGAAAACTTAGTGGGCTTAGTGGCCACCCATAGTCACCATTACTCAGAGCATCCTCATGGTTTCCCAACTTGCTGTGGAGAACCTGACAGGTCCATGGCAGCCTGGGCTTTGGATGAACACAGTGGCATCTGGTGATCCTAGTGAACACAGGGATCAAAGTGATTTTATGCTTTCTGGTGCTTCTGTGAAATTCATATCACCACAGAAGTGGGAAAAGCACTCAAATACCCTGATGAGAAGTGTCTGAAATGACGAAGTAACTGTAGGCTTTTGGACTGTGGAGCATATCTCATACCAGTTCAAACAAAACTGAGAATTAATATAGATTTTGTAAGGACAGGCAGCTGCACTTTTGGCAAGAACTCAAGCAAAATACAGGCAGGGAGAAAATGTTGGTTTGGTTGTATACTTGTAACTGGAACTTACACAGCCTCTTGTTCAGGGAATCAGCTGCGTTCCCACAGCAATAATAAAATAGATGTACAGAGAAAATGACAAAATGCAACATGACGAATACACACTGTCCTAAATCATCCTCTCTCCCAAGTGGAAACTTCTGAATTTTTCCTTTTTTCCCCTAAAAAGTACCAGTTCTAATAAAAACAAAGCTTGTTAGAGGATGGCATTAACAGGAGGACAGAATGTTCTTTCTTCTTAGCAACTTTTCTTTTGAGGACATGTGTCAAGAAATACTGAACTTTGTGAAATTTCTTTAACCTCTCATTCTTTCATACAAGTGATGTATCTCCTGGTGACAAATGATGAATGGCTTTGTAGAATACTTGTTTCTGCTAGCAGGACACACAACATATTTTCCAGGATAAAAGCTCTTAGATAGAGTGATTCCTGTTTGAAGTACAAACTGATTTTCAGAATCTATACTGTAGAGGAAATCCCTGAAACTGGACAACTTTTCCAGTTGCAAATCCAGCTTAAGTTATTTTACTTGGATTATCTTCTCCAGCTTGAAAGTTATGTACAAACACATAGCTAACTTGCAAAGTCATGCATGCAGGCAGGTAGGCAGGCAGGAGAGAAGCTGAAGAATGCTTTCCAACACCAAACAGATTTTGGAGATGACTGGTGATACTGGTTAAGTGATGCTGAGGATCATTTTTTCTGGCTAACTCCTTGGCTTTTTCTACCCCTCCCTTCCCCACCTGCTGCATTCCTCCCCATCCCTCCTTGCTTTTATCTGCAGCGTCTCTCTCCTCAGACCATGACTGTCCAGAAGTCTCTGCTTGATGCTTACCTTTTTTCCACTCTCAGACTCAGCTTACCTCACTTCTGTTGGTGTCTGAAGAGACCTGTCTGCTGCTTTTCGACACCAGTAAAATCCCACATGATCCTCAGGGATTTAACACCGCAGAAGGGATGGGAGTAGTCAGCATGTAACTAGCCCGTATTGTGCAGCCAACCCTGTCATTCTAGGGTATCACTGCAAGTAAGGTGTGACCATTGCTGTCATCAGGGGGAGGTTTACCCACAGCTTTTAGCTGGACTAGGACTGAGACCTTAGAGCACTGAAAATGAATGAGAAAAACCAGAAACCTTTCTGTCAATGTTTTAAAGAGGTCTGTTGCAAGGAAAATACCTTAGTCATTAGGAACTTCACTGTATTGGAGTGAATGACATTTCAGAAAGGAATAAATGGTCAAACAAGAAGAAAAATAGATTTTATCTGAATGCTAGATTTAGAATATTAGGGACTAGTAACAGAGAAAGCTTTATTCTAGTCCTTTCACAAAGAAAAATCTAAAACTCAAAGAAATGCAAGAACAGGGGTTAAATGAAGGAATAAGTATCAGCTATTGACTAGTAAATGATTTTGTTTGCTCACATGTAAGAAAAAGCAAAGTATCTTCATAAGCCAAGCCCTCACATGGGATGTTCTTGCAGATAAGGACAGAGTGTGACTGACAGCAGGAATTTGGATGATACTAGTAACCGCATTTCTGGGCCTGCAGGTGCCAAATGCCTCTGGAAAACACTCTCCTCCCAAAGTGCTAGGCTGGGTTGGTTGAAGATCTCTTGGTCCAGTGCCAGTCCACATTAGGTGCTTCACAGAGATATTATGAGTTGTTTATTATGACTGTAGACTTTCTCTGTGAGAATTAAGCAGTACTGAGCAGGGCTGGCAACTTGTTTATATACCTTAATGAAAGCCTGGTAGTCTGCTGAGTAAAATTGCAAATAAAAATATTTATGAAACAGTTGTCCAAGTAAAACAAAGATAACATTTTTGGACACAAAGGCTATTACCAGTCAGCGAATAAAATGCTGCTATCTTGATGGTGATTTCTTGGTTTGGATGTGTCAGTGGCTTAATGCTAAGTCAGACTATTACATCCCTGATGAAGCTGAGAAAACAGAGTAAGTAACACTCAGCAAACAAAAGCAGTCACTCCCATTTTAGAAATTTATAGTCTTTTGTCTCTCAGGGAGGCTTATTTGGCTTGAATTAGCAGAAGCGTCATTGCAATGGGTATGCAGTGATGGAAATTAAGTCTGGCTGTGGAGTACTGGACGACTTTGAATGCAGGTTATCACAGACTAAGGGTACAAATGATGCTTGATTGCAAAAGCACTAAGACTTCAGAATCAGCATCTATTTTTCAGGGCAGATCTGCATTGCAGTTTCACCATGGAAAAGAACAGAAAAATGTGTCCTTCTTTATTGGAAATTGTTCTTCTGGCAGACTAAACACTCCTCAGTCAACAGACATATATTTTATAAACTCTATTTTATCACATTGGTAAGAATTTATGCTTGCAGAAGTGTTATGGGACAGAGCAATGATAATCCCAAATCCCATCAGTTGTATAGTAGTTTTAGTGCTATGCTGTTACTAATAAATTTCATGCCATTTCTCTAGGGTGAGGCTTCTCATGCAAGAAGTATATTTTCACTGTAAGATTCTATTGTTATGCTGGTTGAGTATGTCTATCAATTCAGTAAATTATACTTCTCAACCTAATTTTCCATTATTATTAATGAAATAATTTGCTATTCAATTATCATTGGTAATAATTGCCTGTGAAAGTCTGCTTTCTGTAACAATTTTATAGTTTCTCCAAAGATGTCAAAAAATGTAATTACGGGGGATGTCAAAAAATGTAATTATGGGAGACAGTTTATGATAAGTCATCAGATGCCTTAGGTACCAATCAGGACCAGACCTGTTTGTTGCAATTAAATTATTTGGTATTTGTGATAACAAATCTTCCAAGTCTTTCAAAAGAAAGCATGGATTTGCTATATGTCCGGCTTTGTGTATATGAAATTTGCTGTGCCCACAGTGGTTGCTTTTAGGGCTACTCAGGAATTCTCTGCTCCTCTACCAAGTCTCTCCAAAAAACCTTCCAAGTGTTACTGTCACATATAGTTTACTTTACAATATCTAGGCTGCATTGTGTGATAAGTTGTCCTTGTGGAGCTACCCTTTTGCCAGGGCTGTTTAAAAGAGTCAAGAGATGCTGGGCATAATGTGTTCAGGGACTCCTCAATGTAGATGTGTTCACCCTGGATCAGCGCTCATGTTCAGCATGAACCCACCTGCATGCTGACTTTGGGCTCCCTTCAGAGCAGGAACCCAGAGATCCCAAGTCAGCTTTGTCTGTGGGCAGCAGCTGAGCTTGGGAAATCATCATCTGGATGTTCAAGAACCTGATACAAAACCAAAGCCTTCAGATTCCGAAGCTCTACTAAGCAGTTCCCATTGTCTGGGTTACACTTAGCCCCAGGCTAAGTGGGTGTTTATTTACCCATCAGGGCATTCCCTTGGCACAGAAGTCACCAAAATGGATTTAATACAGTGTAGCAGCAGGAGAAATTTGTTCCCTAATTAGAAACATAACTTTTACAAGCAGGTCCCAGCCTGCTAAGTTTGAAGCTACCTATATGCTGTTATAAACTCCTGTACGAGTCGCTTTGGCCTCGTGTTGGGCTGAAGGTGATGGAGACAGAAAAGCACATCGCTATTTCCTATATGCTTCCCCCTGTGGAAAGGCTGCCCAGACATTAAAGTTGAACCTTTCCTCATGAGGCCCCTGGTGCTCAATGTGTCAGTCAAACCCCATAAATGCCCCCTACCATTGCCTGCATGGGCATCTTCAGTCAGAAATAGACCTCTGTATTACAGAGGTAGGGTTAGGAATAGTTCAAGTAATAAAAGCCACCTGTGAAACATTAGAAACTCATTGCTTATACCCAATCAGAACAGGAAATTACTTTCTTCTTAGGATATAGTCCTCTCCTGGATTTACAGCTAGGCAAAACTATGGTATGAGGTGCCTGCTCAGTGAGACAAGAACTTGGTGAAATACAGGAGAAAAGCAGATTCTCAGTTCTTTTAGACTTCAGAGTAATTAAACTACACTGGAAAAATGCTGCCTGTATTCATGTCACCCAGTACCTGCCAAGTGTTCATTAAACAAAAAGGGAACAGAAAGAAAAGCATACAGAAGGCAGTTAGATTCTTGCAGAATATAGCAATTCATCAAACATAACCCACAAAAGTAACTGAAACCACCTGTTTCCACTTCTTCCCTAAAAAAGAGAGTACCACAATATATATACAGAGCAGAGCAGTGAATGCAGCAAGTCCTGGAGATGAATCACAGCAAACAGACACACAGAGCCTGCTCAGCAGGGAAATGGCATATCCCTTCTTCTTCACTTCAAATCCAAGCATTTGTATTCACTCTCTTTTGTCCAGCTTCAGCCCGCTAGACAACAAGCCTCACCTACTAGGGACCTGGCCTCAGATTATCTGCACTGTAGAATTCTATTACATTTTAGGGTTCTTTCCAGGTATTATATTAGTTGAGTTGTGTTTGGTCTGGAATCTAATGATGAAAATGGTTGTGGGTTCTCACTGAAGAGCACAAAATACATTTTATTCTCACTCCAGCTGAGGAGGTAATGAAAGCTGTCATTACAAAATCCTCAATTTCTTGTGGTCTCCTGCTTAGGTACAAACTTAATACCAATGTGAAATGGTGCTTTACCCTGTGAGTTCCCTGTCAGTTCATGTTGACTTCATCTGTATACTCACTGAGTAATTCGTACGTCTGGCCAGCAGATGATGCATTCGTTCTGTGTGGTCTCCTCTGTTGCTGACCGATACTGAAGTGTTTTGAAACTTTACGACTCACATACTTTAAAACACTACAAATAATATTTTCAGGTATCGAATAGATAGCTGTCATTATTACTGTTGCCTTTACCGAGTCAATTCAAACACTTGCTTTCAGAAATGCCAGGTTCTGTTGTTTCACATCACACACAGCCTTTGCCTTATATACAATAGGTGTTTCTACTAGTATGCTCCTAAAACTGAACTGATTGCACTAATATTTGAAGCCACTATGTCTCCAAATACTAAGTCCTTATTACTTAGACCCTTTATATTTTGTTATTTTAATTAACTTAATGGAATGAAATAAGTAAAAGAGAAACAGAAAAGTCCTTGTCATTGTAATTGGCCAGATCCTCAGCTGGCAAATCTTCAGCAAAGTTGCATCAGTTTATAGGGTGAAGCCTTCAGATGCTGGAGGAATTATCTCTGAGAAGGCTGTATGCTTTATATATTATGTATATAATGGTTTGCTGTACAGTACCTGCTAACACTGTTAGCAATTCAGATATCATCAAGTATATTATACATTCACACTTTCTGATCTTTCTTTCACGTGCACTTATGACATTTCTTGATTGATGTTTATGTTGCCAACACTTACTCTGCAGTGTGCGCACTTAAATAAGCATTAACGTTACAAAATCTGGTTTTAATATCTGCTTGAAAACCACGGTTATCCAGCCTGCTTTGTTACTGTAGCACTGGCCTGTAGTAGAGATGCAGGAGCTTGATGTACTAGAGGGTAGAATGAATTTGTGATTTGATTCCCCAGAGCAGGTTTCCCTTCAGTCCTCCTGTAACATGAAGGTGACTTGACAGTGTTGGAAGCCAATGCAGCTATGCAGAGCATGTTTGCTTGGTGTCTCTTTGCAGTTCTGTTCAGGTTTCCCTGGGGAGACAAAGCAGCTCGGGAACAATTGTGAAATGACGTATGCTTGAACCAGGAGCACACGGCATCTGTAAAACTTAAAGGCTTGGCAGTGGATCATTTGGGAATTAGGGATGAAAGCAACAGATGTTATGCATTCAAGCACCTGGATAAAGAAATGAAAACCTGAAAACTACATGTATTATTTTGACAAAGCAAAACGGTGAAACTTACATTTGTCTGTGATGTCCCATCCTATTCAGATAAGGTGCTGTTTGTTTTTAAATGGAAATATGGCTTGGCATAACATGACAAAACCATAAAGGCCCTTGTGGCCATGTTACAGCTGGGTCAGATGTATTTGATGTTCTTACTTTGATCTCCTGTGTAATCAGTATGTTTTCAGTTTAGATCTTGAATCCACGTCTCTTGTAAACAAGAACAATTCCCAGACCTTTTGATCTGGAAAATGACTCATTCTTCCACAACTCTTACTCCAGGACAGCAGAGAGAAGTGATTCCTGTTTCTAGGGATTTCTTTGGCGTGCTTGTTCAATACACTCAAAACTCTCTCCCAAAAATCTTAAAGGAATTACACAAAGTCTCTACTGGATCTCTTGGAACTTTTTCTTTGATATTCTTCCCATGGCTTCCCTTGGGACTTTAAAAACTTGGATAAAGTTCCCTATGATGACTAGATTCATTAACTGCATTGCCTGGGTCTTGCTGATAAGGAAACTGGGACTGTAAAGAAAAGAAATAATGGGTAGTTCAGGGGCTGATAGATTGTGAAGGAAGCAAAGAAACTGTGGACAAGGACTGGGAAAGTGCAGTATAAGGCTGGACAGAGGGAGAACAGAGACTGCAGAGACAGTGAGGAATTGGTGAAAGGATGAGCTTTGAGATGGGCTGGGCAAGGACATGAGGACAAGAGGCTGAGGTGCCCAGGGCAAAGGCATCGCGACTGGTTGAGGAGTTTGAAGGAGAATCTGAACTCCTGGGATCAAGACCTGTGGGCAGGGAGAAGTCATAGAAGGTGAGTGCGAGGGAAGCCAGGCTGTGTGAGCAGCCCAGGCCAGGGCGAGTGGGCCTGACCTGGGGGGAAGAACAGGAGCAAGCCTTGGACGCAGGGATGTGGAAAAGAACAGACTGAAGGCAGCCCAGAGGGAAAGGGAGGCCTCATAGAGCTGGGTGAGAAGTGGTGACCACTAAAAGCATACCCTTCTCCGTATGGCCATACCCCTGACCTTCACCATTCATACACACCACTTCTTATGGTACAATCTGGCAAAATGTCCTGTTCCTTTCAGAACTGGTGAAAATCTTTCTTCTATGAATTTAAAGGGCTATGGTTTATATTAACACACCCCTACACCCCCCACCCCCCCTCCCCATTAGCCTTATTTTAAGTGTGAGGATCCATTTCAGTCCAAACCCCAATTTTTTCCTTTGAAAGCTTACAACTATTTTGGAAAAATATTTTTTCCCACCTGTCTATATCCCATTCAACATGCGAGTACTAAATAAAACATGAGTCTTGCTAAGAATAGGATGAGGTCATGTAAGGAAAGACAATGCCAATGCATTTACAGAAGTCTGGATTACAATAATCCTTTTTGCATTTTGACTTTTCAAGTCACCTCTCATAATACTGTTTTAAAACACACTTTTCCATTTCTAGATAGAAACGTTTTTACCTAATATACTGAGGCATTACCCACAATTTCTATTTCTGTCTGCTTCCTCTATTGCACTTCTTTTGTGTGATATACTCAGAATGTGGGTAGTAGCTGTGAGCTATTTTTGGTATGCAATACTACAGACGTGAACAATGGATCACATTTGAGAACTAAGGAGGATTTTGCAGATTTTGTCTCATTAGGTGCTATTAAGCGTACATAGCTCACAAGAAATGTGAAATGCAGCAGCCTCCCAGGACAGGAAACACATGAAACCCATTTGCGAGTCAGTGAACAGAAACAGAAAGCAGTGGTGCATTTTTCTAGCTGATGGGTTAGAAAAACTAACCTAAACGTCTAATTTCCTTCTAAATTTCTTATTTTGACACAATGTCACTACACACGCACAAATCTTACCCTTTACTTTGGTTTCCCAGTTAAATTTCTTTATGTTTCTTGTCTTTTCTCAACTAGGGGGAAAGCAAGTGTCCTTATCTCATTTCTTTACCTTTACGTATTTCTACCTGAACAGCGCTTACTGAGACCTGTGTGCAAAGCTTGCTGCAATGTGCCATCCTCGAGCGTTTCAGTGACTGCTGATCTGGGATCTGTTGTATCTGGGGGAGTCACAGAAATCCAGGCTTATGAGTTTCCCTGGCATAGCTTTCACGTTATGCACAAACACATACTTAAAATACACCGTGTGGGCCACGTCCAGGCACCCCCACTGCCCTTTCCCTTACTGAAGGTGCTGCTGGCTCATCGGGTCATTTTTAGCTTTTGGCTGGAAAGCTGCTGGAGTTTACTGAGAAGTGCTGGGAGTTCCCTGGTGTTTTCCCGTTGGAGAAACCTACATCCTGTTATTGGTGCACCTCCTCTTCTTTCACAAAGTGAAAGAGCTCCAGGAATGCAATGTTTATGTGTTCTGAACTCTCTCTGGCTCGCGTCTGTCCATGAATGGCAAGCACCTAAACAAAAAAGGAACAGCCATCTAGAAGGGTGCTGATTTAAAAACCAACAAAGAGAGAACATCTCTAAGAAATGTATACGTACATGTATGTACATGTAAGTATATACATGTAAGTATACACTTGTATAAATGCATTAAACACTGTGCGACTGACCTTAAAAAGCCCATCCTTCAGGCTTAAATCATTTACGTTCATAACTGTAAATTCCTTGTGTATGCCTGTCTGTACCTATTTCTATACAGCACACGAGTGTTGCAAAGACCCACGCGGACCCGACCTTTGGTCCTTGTGAAGCGCCAGTGGGGTTTGCAGGTTGTCGGCAGCCACTAGAGGGGACTGCGACTCCGCAGAGGAGCTGGACCCAGGGGCTTTAGAGGAGCGCGGCTTTCCGTTGCTAACACGTGTTTGTTTAGTGTTCGGTTGCCAGGCCTGGCCTGTGTCTGCGTAAGGCAGGAGGCAGGTTGTGCCTGGAGCTTTCCCTTTCACCCAGTTGGACGATGGAGGCCGAGGGACTGTGTTTCTGGCAGCGGCTCCGAAGTTAAAGGATGGAGGGAGGGACGGAGGGAGGGAGACTGCTGCCCTGGGGCTAATGCCCCAGAGGACAAGAGTGGCCTGAGAGCCCCACTGCCCCTGGGTGTTTTATTCTAGAGACTTACAAGCACACAAGTGATGTGTTTGATGTGGGACTGGGGGATGCCCAGGGAAACCTGGAAATGAAATCTGGCCAGGCAAAAGTTTAATCCACACACCCCCCTGACCCCCATTTCCGTAACACAGGACAGAAGTATATGCACACTTGGCTGCACAAGAAACACATTCAGTGATACTTCTTTAAATGATTGCTATTTAGGTTTTTATGGGAAGGAGAAAGCTTAAAATATGAGTGCATTATGTGGATATATTTGGAATATAGCAATCCTTCATTCAGTTATGATACTTATTCAGAAACAGTCAGTGGATAAAGTAAGCCTGGACAATAAGCATCCTGACAGAGCTGAGACACCTGGTTCATGACCCCTGTTGTTTCCATGTACCATTAAGTTTTTATTACAGTGACATGTCACAGTGTACAAGGATAAACCCATGTTGATGAAATCCTTTGCTTCCTTTAGGGCAGAGAGAAGGTCTCAGTTCAGAGATATGGTAGCAACAATACCATATCTCTGAGCCTTTCCCATTTCTTTTCAGGCTAAATACTACCACCTTCTCCGTTTGTGGGAATCCTTATTACAGCTGAATACTGTGCCAAGTTCCTGGCACATAGTCCAAAAATGCCAGAAGCCACCTCACCTTGCCTATTCCTCCCAGCTTGCTTTACTGCACTTTCATGATATATTGTTCCCTTAAAACTTTCCAGAGCTCTCAAATGCCTTGAAGAGTAGTAGTCTGGCTTGAAGGTCAGTGAAGCCAATTAGGAATGTTTCACTGACTTCAGTTAATTTGGATAAAATTTCCATCCTGCTCTAAAAGTTATTGCCTTTGTCTTACGTTTTTTAAGCATTTGAGATGGAGAAGTGTGCTGATGGCTTTATATAACTACCTGAGCATGGTGCAGTTGACTCTCAAAGCCTCAGCTGAACAGCAAAGCCAAGAGCACCCTCCATGCTCCCAGAGCATACTGGAGATTTGTTTGTTTATAAAAATCAACTCGAGGACTTCTTCGTCTGAGCTCCAGGTGAGTTTGATCCATGTGATGCATGAGGTGTATGACTGTGATGTTTTCAAAGGGCCTGGCATAACTATGGGAGCATATGGCTTACAGTGGTACCGGGTTGGAGATTCCCAGCTGGGAGCTGGCTGAGTTGGTATGAAGGAGCCTTTCAGCTGGGCAAAGGGACCAATAACAGGGGCACTAACTCTGGTTTGTACACATCTACTTTGAGATACATTGAGAGAACCAAAGGCACTGGAGAAATCTGCAAGATAATTTAGTAGCTTCTCGGAAACCAGATGATGAAACCAGAAAATCAGCTGGAAAACCCTTTGCTTAAAAAATAATAATAATTACAAAAAAAAAAGGCAGGCAGCTGCAGGTCAAAAGTGCAGAGTCATTAGACAGCAGCAAGTCCAGGAAGGGGAAAGTGAGGACAGCCTAGAAACAGCTCTTTTAAAAGCAATAGGAGAGGGAATCCCCCGAGCTCCAATTTATATAAGGAAATGTCAGGAGGCAGGAAGAAAGCACTGTGGTTTAACCACAGTGAGAAATAGGGCTTTTGTGGCTTTCTGTGATGACCCAGGGTCTCTGTGAGGTGACTTGATGTTTTAAACTCTGATGGTGATTGAGGTGAATCACCCCAGGTAGAAAGAGAGCAAAACTTCCACAGCCATGCAGACCACATGCTGGCCTCCTGAATCCAGCTGGAAATATGCTTCTCCTTGCACTTCCAGGCAGTCCCAGATCCCCTTTCTGTTTCCTGACAGCCCCCAGAGGCATCATCAGGTGTGGTGGTGGCTTTAAGCTTACACTACAAAACAACTTCTGTGTAACCAGGATATAGTAGAAAAGTTTCAACCCCTGGCTTTGAGCAGGTGATTAAGTGCTTTATAGCCTGTGCTATGCACACCAGACCCCATGCTACTCATAGCTACACTAAGCAACATGTGCCATTTCCCTTTTTGCACTTATTTATCTTTGCAAGTTTTTATTGGGGTGTTTTCTGTGCTGCTTGGTTACAGGTTTGTGCTGGACTATGAGTAATTGCTTTGGTTGGTTTCTTGCTCATTTGGCCTAACTGGTCTCATTGATTTAAAATAAAATAATAATAAAAAAAATCCAAATGAACAGAAGAAAGCACCGATGTGACTGCAGAGCAGGTGGGTTTTAATGTCCTCATTTTCACTTGCTGTTTGTCTTTGGTCTGCTGTGAAGGGCCAGCCATCAGTGTTTTTATCTGCACGCATGCACGTACACACTAACAGATACAACGAACTCTTTCATAGTCAGGCTTTACCAGTAAATGGAGAGTAATATTGAGTGCCTGCTGTTCTTGTGTGCATACAATTAGTTTGGATTTGATCATACACACTTGTGAATGCTTCCTGTAAGGGGCTTTGTGGCCTCAGATATCACACAACATCCCTTTCCCATCTATGGTTAAGTACCAAGCTGCAAGAGCATCTCTGTGTGAAGTGGATTTCAGACTCTCTGGAAAAGATACTTTGTATTCAAAAATTCCTTGTAAGTGTGCTCCAGCAAATGTTCCCTTTGGTTTAGACAAGGGTATGAAAGGCTTCACTGAAGGGTATTACTGAAGTGGTGTTTTCAGCAGTTTTTTTAGCAGGTTGAAAGAAAAAAGTATAAAAAAATCAGTGCATATAAATACTCCTGTTTATACATTTTACAGTGCAAAAGTTCAAGGAAGATAAAATTCCATACAAATTTTATTCTTTAAATATTGTCAATCTGTGAGCAACACTGCAGCCAAGTCATATCCCTGTGGAAAGACAGGGGCTCTCTTGCTTACCATGTCTCTCCAAATTACCTGCAATGAGTTGTACAGACATGTATAAACAAATCCCCAAATAATAGTTTCCTAGGTACATTGCAAAGCCCAATTTTTATAACTGATAAGTGAGAAATGAGCTAGATACTGGGTTAGTTGGGGACTTAAATGTCAGGCACACTATCATACTAATAAAATGTGTGTATGGAGTAGAATGATTTGAATTTGCGTATTTCGCGCTGTTTATTTTCTAGTTCCCTGAAGCATCAAAGATAGACATATCACGTCAGCCATATCTCATGAAATTGGCTCCTGCCTTGCACTAGTGTGCTGTAAAACATGTATTTGAAATCCTAGCAGCAGAGTCCCTTCTGCTTGGTAAGTACAATGCCAGCTGCCCCTGGTCAGCCTGATCTTGCACACTTACGGAGCGGTCACTGAGCAGGAGGAAGGGTGTGCTGCTGAGTAGCAGCTGGGATAAGCATGTGCCCAGCCCGGAGCCGAGATAACATTGCTGTGAAGTTTTCAAAGTGTACAGCCTCATCTGACTAAAGCTATCTGGATACTTGGACATGCACCTCCTGTTCACACTGAAGGCACATACCGAGTGTGTATATTTAATGCCTGTGAATCTAATGGCTGTGATCTTGCACTCTGCCCGGCCATTTGGGGACAGGAGATCACTGGTAGTTAAAAATATATGTGTAACGAGTGCAAAGTGATGAGAAAATGTGGAGGAAATATTTTAATTACGTGGACAAATATGGTAAGAACAAAGTTTACAGAAGTTACTCAAAAAGTTATTTAAATCTAAAGTGTCAAAGTTCAAGTTTGTTTCATCCTAGATTAGACTTGTGCATCTGGATTCAGTTATCGAAATGCAGATCCTGTGTAATTTTAAATGCTTGTGAGACACCCCACCTGCTGTTCCAACAAACTTCAAATCTTTTGTAAATTCAGTGTCATATGGCAGCCCTGTGAGGATGTCTTGAATGGCTTTGAGTACCTAGGTACTCTAAAGTAGCACAAGACACCTACAGGTATTCCTTGAATACTTTAAATGGTTTTGATATGAAAACCAAGTTGTCTTAATTCTGGGCTAAATCCCACCACTCCTAAAGTTCAGTGACATCAGTTCCAACAAACAGACTTCGAAACTTCAGCTTAATTAATGTCCGTCAATATGCTTGTACTAATAACTAGATGATCAGTATCACACTGATTTAGTAATGATGAAGGCTTTGATCAGGAGTAACAGGCTTAAACTAAGATGAAAGACAGAAGATTAATTATTATTCTTTGAAAATATGAAGGAGTTAGATTTTTGCTTCCTTGAATGGCTCAGTGACAAAAGAGCCTCTCAACTCTTCAAATTTGGAAACTAAAAAATATTGCTTTATGAATAATGATGAAGGGAACAACACTCAGCATTCTCACACTTAATAAGCTGTCATCAGTTACTGAATCCAATCTGGAAGCTGGAGATGTTACTGTGGTCCTTTCTGGAACCTGTTTTATTTATGTAATGCAACATTACATCCAGCCACACTGCAAGGTCCCCTTGAGCCTCAAGTTTGTTCTGAAATATGGTAATTTGTGATTGTTAGTGAAAAGAAGGTTGAGATTTCCCTGCTGGGAATGGGACCATCTGCTGTTATGATCTCATGGATAGTGGCCTCTCCCATGAAGGAGTAAAGCCTTGCCTGCATGTGAAGTCCTTTCCTCCACAGCCATGTCAGTAAGGCACACTAGTGCAGGTGCAGTGTATTCCGAAGGGGAATTTTTTTTAAGGAGTACTTCATGCTTTTGCTCAGATCAGTGCTGCCCTTCTCTCCTTTGGCATGGCACTTGACTACATGCAGAGTTTAGTATGGTCTGGAAACTTTGGGATTTCACTGCACGCTTGCTTCTTCAGGTCACTGATGAAGATATTAGATAAAACTAGTTACAGCATCCATACCCGGGAATATTCCAGTGTTTTATCCATCCTGTGTCACTTCAACCCTATTTTTTGCTTTCTACCTTTTAACCTCTCAAACAATTAAGTTATGTTTCCTGCAGAACAGTGGTGTCTTGGCCTTGGTAACCCTTGGTGTGGAAGAGCTTTTAGGTAGTTTTTCTGTACTGCTGGTTGTGTTATTACATATCTGTTGCTTTGACCTCAATTAAGATGGTCACATTTCCTCGGCAGGCACTACCTCTTGAAACTGTGTGAATGGCATGTAGCACAGACCAACAGTCCCCAGGCAGTCCCAATATCCTTTGTCATATTACTGTCAGATGGTCAGCTCCCACTAGAAAATTTGTAAATGCTGTGCTGTAAAACCTTAATATTCTGCAGAACTGCCCAGACACAGGTGTCTGGGACACGGACATGGACTTTGTTTTCATCAGAATGTACAAAGCAGAAAAGCACCTCAGAAACTTCTGTTCCCCCAACGTGCACATGAACACAGCTGGTGGAAGTCACCTCATTACTTTGTGATGACTGTGATGATTTCCAGATTGAACTAAATATTATCTATGCCATTTAATTTGTCAAGAAATGTGATGCTACTTCTCACCTCCGTATCACCACTGAATATCACTGTATCTCTTTTGGGTGCTGTGTGGAACTGCACATGGAATGTACCTCATGGTATCGGTTAAACCATAACTTTTGTTTCTGCTGCATCATTTGATCACTGATAACTCAAAGTCTTTGACATGAGAAGAGTCTTCTGCCTTTATCGCTCATCCTTTTATTGTCTTGAGTTTTATCTGGATAATGTCGGGTAACTACGGTTTCAGTACAGTGGCTGGTTTCTTGATATGGGCCCTATTTTTATACAAAAGCAGACACTCAGTCTCAGTGGAGCAGACCTGTCAGCTGGGAGTAAGTTCATTGCCAGCTACTCCAACCAAACACACACTGAAAGAGTATTTCACACTCATTTTTAGATTTAGAGAACACCTCATTGTTTGATGATTGATTTTTACCATTTTAGTTTAGACCATTTGGTCTGTAGTAACTGATATTGGTTATATGGAATTAAACCTTTAACTTAAAAAATATGTTTCTAGCTATGAAGTATGGGGTATGTATTTTCATTCTGCTTTGTGTGTTTTGTAGGAGGCAGTTTGTCTCTCTCAAGTGTTCCTGATTTATTGTCAAGGAAAAACTACATCTGTAATTTTGTAAAATGGAGGAATTTTTTATTTTTACCTTGACAGAACTTAGGGATGGATGGAACAATTTACTGAAGTGTACTCAAAAATATTTCACTTTGGGACACAAAGTAGAAAGAGAAGATTTAGCCTAGTGCAAAATGTGGGGATTTTAACCCCTATATAACTGTGCCTATATAGACATAGCAATCAAAAAGCAGTATTCCCTAAGAAATCATAAACATGTTATGTTCTTTCTAGCAGTGCATCTGAGGTAGCTGCATGGCCTCATTATCCAAACATCTGCAAGCTTCACAATATAAAATGTTTTCTCTTACAGCATCCCTACTAAGGAGAGAATGCCTCTGTCCTCTTTTAGCAGACAGAGAACCAGGAGGCACTTCAGAGCATTGCCTTAAAAAGACCGCTGCACTGAACTTGAACATCTGAACTTGTTCCTGAATTTGTTCCAGCACACAAACTGCTGTGGCTCAGACCAGTATGTTGTGCTTAACCTTCCTGCTGCAGGGAAAAGAAACGTCCAGGAGAGAACACATCTGTACAGCACCCTCAGCAGTCATACAGATAGGTATAGCTGTGCAGCTATATAGCTCTGATAATGCAGGCATCAGTCCTAGCTAATGCAAAGTAATGCCAGTTGGTGTAGACAAACTACAAGGACTGCAGAACTTGTGCCAGGTTGTCCAGAGCATGTCTGGGTGCCACTGGGTTACAGTGCTGTGCTTCACACCACTGCCCTCCTTTCCACTTGCAGAGGTGGTCAAGGCTCTGTGGCTAGTGTGTCTAGGCACTGGCTGTCACAGCTAGCTGAGTTTTCTGGCATCTGTCTTAAATCTAAGCCAATCTGGGAGCAAATTAGATCCATCTATCACGTCCTCCATGTATTGAGTTCATTGCAGAGCAAAGCAGTCTTTTCCAAACAGCTAAAGAAGACAGTACTGCAAGAGTAGAGATGTTAATCAAAAAGGGGGAGATCTGGTATCTCATCCTGATGAGATTCAGATTGTCCTTCCCAGGAGACTGCACTCTTTGACAGTCTACTAACAAGCCTGTGGTGATGGTCATCCAGCATACAGGCAGATAGGAGACTGATAGGAGCACAGAAAGCAGAAAAGAGTCTATTCTGTGCGCAACTACTTATAAGTACATCCTTGGCAAGAAGAAAACCTTGATTCTGCTTCCTGCTTCTGTGTTGGTCTCTGAGTTCGATCCAATGACCTTTACAGAGGTAAATTCAATACAACATGGCAAGGGTTTTATGTTGTATGAGGCAGTCATGGCAAAGTGTAGAATGGAGCATTGTTAATCAATAGTCACCTCGACTGGTAAATTGTTTCTCTCAGTCAGTGCTGAGATTGCTGCTAAATTATTGCCAGTAATCCCTTTTCCCAGGGAAAGTGGCAGGGAGCAGCAGAAGGAGTTTTAGAGCATACAAATGGGATGAGGCCAATAGGTTAGAAAATTGCTTGGCATGAAAGCAGGTGCTGAGAGTGCTGGAAGACAGAACTATTGGTGGTGGTGGCAGCAGCACAGGACAAATAGGTAAAGAGAGCCAAGAAGGAGCTGTGTCGTGCAGTGTTTGCAGAAAGAGTGGGCTGTGCCAATGTGAGGAACAGCATAATGGGGAATTCGTGTCATCATTCCCAGTTTAAGTGAAAAATGAGAACAATGATCCTTGCAGATATCTGAAGAGACATGTAATCTTTCTTTTATTCAGTGTATATATACTTTTAATTGAGAGCCTCATGCCTCTGCAAATAAGGAAGGATCTGGCTTTGAGGCTGCTATAGCTTTCTAGTGGTTTCATGGCATTCAGGATTTCATGACCAAGGCTGTTGCCACAGTTTCTGTCTCTGTGCCCCGAGCCACTCTGAAATCATGCAGGGAGCTTCATTCTTGCACCAAGGACATGCGGGCGATTAGCACTGCCACAGGGCAGCAGGGCAGGCAGGTGAGCATCACCTGAGTGATTTTCAGCATGTAAAGCTGGAAACGCTGTAGGGCTGCATGACCACAAAGAAGTTTTCATTTCTAGGTACAAATATTTCCCGTGGTCTTCTCCACATTTTAGCGTATATGAAGGTCCTTCAAAACAGATGCTAATCTTGAAAAGATTTGAAGAGATTTCAGCAATTAAAGCAACTGATGTTTAAGGTTGTTTTCATACCAAACCATGCTCATAGTGCTAGTCATCTTCTATTCCATGGGGCTCTCTTAAGAAAGTGGAGGGAGTCAGGGGTGTAATATGAAATCACCGAGTTTCCTATTTATTTTTCTTCAGGTTTGTTTCTCTTCTTCACTGGGACAGGAGAAGTATTCTTTAATTTTAGATTTTAATTCTTAGCTCTTTTAAATCAGATTTCAAAGCTGCAGAAATCCAGGTCAATCTTTACAGCTCTAGGCTAGCAAAGAACAGAATGTTTGAGGCATGAAAGAGAGCAAATCAGTCAGTCAGTCAATCAAACAGTGTCCTTCTGTAGTAGGCAAATAATCCATAAAACTTCATGTCAAATATTATAAATGAATGGTCTCTTAGTTCAGGGGACAGTGCAGGGTGTGCTGGAGTTTCTCTTTGTACAGGGTAATATTGCTTGCTAAAATAGGAGACTTTAATGAAGAATTTTGGCAGTGTCTTGAGTTATAGTCAGCTGTCACTTATTATCTATGAGTATAGCAGCACAAGTTTTTCTTGGCATTCTAGACACTTGCAGAGGACATTAGAAAGATTTAAGTTGGGTGAGAGATACAGTACCAAATGAGGGCAGGATTTCGAAATCCAGGGTTTTAGGGAAGGGATGTGTATAATGACTAGAAAGCTCCTGTCTCCAAACTGCCAGTGATTGGTAAAACAGAATTTAAACCACTTTTTTCCTGGCTGGTGGTCACTGAAGCCTGATCCAGCAACATGATAATGGGTCATCCAGCCACTTATATTCAAAATGGTGCTAAATAAAACATGTAAAGCTGAAGTGTTATGAAGTATTAGGCCAACATTTACATAAAGAATAAACAGGGTTGTTGGTGTAGGACAGTTTATATAAACACGCCACACTTGAAACTAGATACAATATCTCTGTTAAAATATGTCAGATCAACCATCCTGAATTACTGAGTTACAGAATACACTTGATTGGTATTCATTGTCTCACGTAGCATCCTATGACTCTTTCTGTGTGTTTTGTTTCTTAAATAGTCAATTATTAAAATTAATTATACTTCACAGTTCGCAAATAATTTAATACAAAGAAACACTAAATTTACTTCAGGAATGTTACCCCAGCTATCAAAGCTTACTAGGAAATTGGATTTCCATATGTATTTTTTCCCTTCTCTATAAAAACTGTGCCTGAGGGCAGAGAAAATACTGTGGAACTAAAGCAAGTAGTTGTACAGTAGATCTGGTAGTGACCAGCGAATAGATGAAGCAGTAAGTTAGACATCAACAAAATCAGCATTTAATTTCTGGTTCTTGAACTTCAGGCTGCCACCACTGAGGCAAGACTAAATTCTGCAATTGTACATGCTGAAGAGCGCCCTAAGCTAGCTCTGAGTGAAAGCTGTGTCTACAGAAACTCTACACACAGATGTTGGCTTCGTCCTAGCAACAGTGTGTTGCTGTGAACACTGCTCTGCCTCTAGCTCGGGTTCAGGGCCTCACAACCATCACTGTGCTATTTGTGCTCTCCTGGCTGCGAGGAGCAGCTACACAGCAGCTCTGCACTGAGTGTCCTGATGCACTGCTGGCATGTCCTGGGTGCTCTGCTGGCCTCAGATCTTGCTGCTGCAGGTCTGCACAGCTCCACTTACCTCTTGGTTATGGGGCAAAGAAAGAGAGATTTGCTGAGCTTTATTTTGTTTTGTTGCCAATGCTCTTTTAAAGTTTTATAGACAATTCAGCCACAGCTTATGGTGAACAGCAGTGAAGGACATCTCCATGACTCAGCGGCTGTATGTTGATACCTGGCCTCCCTATATAGCTCTGCAGTGGACTCTCATAAGCACACTAGCTGTTCTCTCTTGCTTTACAATTTGGCTAGTCAGAGTTTTTTAAAAATAGATCATCTTCATAACCACAGTACATCAGAGGAGAGAAACAGCCTTCTTTCTTTCAACTTTGAATGAATCATGGACTTAATCACGGACACTTAGAAAGCTATATTTCCAAATATCAGGCAGCTATTTAAAACCTGTGATCATCTGTCATTGTGTCCTGATGGAGGCTGGGTGGCTCTGAAATGTTGACAAATGCACTATTTGAAAATAAAAGCAAGTTATAACACACCAGACTGCAAGCATCTGTACTGCGAAGGCTGGATGCAAAGCTTAGAAAGGAATGTGGAGTAGGATTGCACACTGACAGTTCTCAGGCGTTCTTATTCAAACACTGCATTTAGGATGATTTAAGACCTCCATAAGCAATGTCAACAAAATAAATAAATAAATGCAGACAGGCTACGAGCATGCAGCTCTCGTAGGAGAATGACAAACAAATACCCATGTATCACACTATAAGGGGGTCCCGCTTGTCCACCGCCCTGGTGTGACAGGCTCTGTGGGTTTCTGAAGTGGTACCAAAGCCATGCCCTGACTCCTGATGGTGTACAGATGTGACATCCCTAAACACTTGCAAGTCTGTGTCTGTGTACACACATGCAGATGTGCGCATTCTCATGCCTCTCTTTTTGTGAGGACAACACATTAAGAGGAGAATAAACAGCATAGGAAACCACCTTGAGAGCTGAGGTAGCAGGGAAGGGAAAAAGCAGAAGACATAGCTATTGCCTGCTGCCTTCTCCCTTGTCTCCTGCCCCAGGAGCCCCCTTTGGTTGTACTCTGTGCCCAGTTACTTTGCAGTGATGTCAAGGTCAGCTTTATTGCAGTGAAGAGAACTGCAGAGCCCCTCCTCACCTTTCTGTCCTTCACAGCATAGCTTAGGTGCCTGAATCACTCTTCCACTGGTGATCCAAGGACTGTACTAGTCTTCTTTGCTGTGGACCGCTGGAAGATTCCATGGACCATTCAGCTGATCTCTAGTCATGCAGACCCTTCTGTAAGGACACTTGAATGTCTTCATCTCACCTCAACAGAATCCCTTCATCTTGTTATTGTGTCATAGAAGTGTCTAAGAAACAGTATAGGAACAGGATAATTTTCCAGTGATAAATTTCAGAGTAGTCTTCCAGCCAGCCAGGGTTTCCCCAGGGTAGCCATAGTGCCTATTGTCTTTTTCAGCTGTTAATAGATTTTTCTTCCCTAAATTTCTCAAAATGATTTTTGATCCCATATCAGCATTTAACATGTACTATAACTTGAGACAAAAAATAAACAAGAAATCAATCCCCTATATCTTACCTCTGCACTGGGTGGAGGCATAACTTCTTGTGTTTGTTTTACACCGCTTTTGCTAATGCTGTGCTCTTCTGACATGGGTCTCCAGGACAGAGCCTCACAAGCTGAGTGTGTGACCAGCATTCTTTGTTTCTATGGGTGTAACTTTGTACAGGTCTCTGTTAATATATGTTCTGAAAGCCAATAAAGTGTTTTACAGCATGTAATAGTGGTGTTATGGCACCTTTGAAGGATCCTGAGCCAAGAGTGTGGATGCACTGTGATAGGTACTGTACATACATATGAAAACATACACAAACCTTTGGTACCGAGGGTGAGTCTTAGCTTTGGGCATAGTTCTTCTGAAGGGCAGACAAACCCAGAATATTTTAAAGCTAATAGGACTTTATATTTCTGTATGGATGTTTCCTTGTATTTACAACTTATACTAAGAAACCTTAGGAAAGGAAGATACAAAATTAGAAATAAAGTCATTATTACCCACATTTTTCAGGTGAAAGTACTGAAGAGTGAATGTACTGCCTGGGGTCACACAGGAGATCTCTGTACTTCTGCTGACCTGTGGCTCTCAATGTGATAAATGTTTGTCAAAACATTTTCAGTCTGGTAAGCTCCTGAAAAGGTGTGTCAGAATGCCAGGGACTGTGGGAGAGCAGGCATTTGTGAGGAGGAGTCATGGCTTTCATACTGTCTGGTGGGACTTATATCTAGAGAGAGAAGATGAGTGTAGAGGACTTGCAAGTTTGTGCAGAGCTAGAGAAAACAGCTGAAGCCTGAAGCTTGTAGATCCAGCATAATAAAATCAAAAGAGAGTGGGCAGATGTGTGTGTCAGGAGGAGATGCTTTAAGAGGTTCATGACACATCCCCCTTTTTCCCTTTCAAAGTCCCATGCCATCCCTTTCCTTCTCCTATTTTAAACTGAATTTGTGTTCCCAAGATATTAAACATTTAACAAATTTCATCGAAGTGGCTGCAACATTTCAGCACCGACGAACTGATTTGTCTCAGTCTTCATCTCATTTTAAGTGGGATGCAGGATCTGTTAAAGAGGGACGTATGGGTTAGGAAAGATCAGGGGATTAATCCTCTGGTCAGATGGACCAGACACTCATCTGCGTATATGAGAGATTCCTTCTGATCTCTCCTCAGAGAAGTTTGTAAACACACAATATCACAGAAGTGAGTAAGAGAATCCCATGGCTTTATGCTTACGGAAAAATCTCCTGGATAATGGAGATGTAAATATCAAGCACAGGCTTGAACCTGCCATGGCCTATGGATGTCCTAGTTGAGTATTATCTTTTTGCTTAAACAAACCCACCATCATATTGTATCACGCACCTCATCTCTTCCATTTTTTCCCAACTGACAGTAATAAGCAATTCAACACAACCTGCAATATCTCCTGACATCAGACAAGCCACTGCCATAGGAGGACATGCAGCACTAGTGTAAAGGGAAGAACACAAGTAGATCAGTAATTGTAAAGGATGGACTTTCAAGGTCTGAATTTCTTTAATGCTTTCTTCCTCACCATTATAATAACCATTAGGTTGGTATGAACATATACTACAGCATCTGGACCAGCCTAAGTAATTGTCCTTTATATTGCAAGCCCCTGTAACGCTCGGCTGTTGTTACAACTGAAACCAGGACATCGGCCCTTCTGAAATAGGACATGTGAGAGCAAGAGCTTTATTTGATCTTATTAACTCATCTCATCTTACAAATGAGTTAAAAACTCCAACAAGTTACATTTTTAGTTACAAAAAATCCAAGCCTAATCTTTCATATTCATTGTTATTATAATAAAAATTAGATTGGAGTATATCTGTGACATGTTACTCTAGATATTTAGCCTCTCGTCTTTGGCCTCTTCTTGTGTGTTCCCTCTGCTCCAAACCTCAAAACCAGATGGAAACTTGCTGGGTCAGGAACCACGTCTTCCTTTGAGAGTGTAGCACAGTGGCCCCTATGAGACACACATTACAAAGTATAGCTCTAATAATTGACACTTCAGAAACTCATCAGGAGTCAAACAGATTTTTGCTTTCGAAGTGTTTGAGTTAATCCCTGATATAATAATAATAATAATAAAAATCTGGGTTAATGAGAGAATTTCTGGATTTGTGAGAAAGTTGGGCAATAATTTATAAGAAATATTTTAGTAATGACCTCACCATTCTTCTGCTCTTTGGCACTGTAAATATATAAGCTGTTTGTTTGCTCCACAGTTTTCAGGAATGCATGCCTGTAATCATTTGAGTCAATGCAACTATAAGAGAAAAAGAGATCGTTGTCAGTCTCAGTCCCAGTGTGAAAAGAGAGAGCTTTTCAACCAACTTACAAATTGATTTATATAATCTGGGACTTGGTCCTTTTTGTAAAATCTTATCAATCTATCCCAGTGCCTAAAATTAATATACATCAAATCAAATAAATTTCTTCAAGCAGCATATGAGAATTACACAGATTTTAACTAAATCAGTTCAAAACGTTTTAATTAAATTAATGTAACCTCTGCACAGTCCTTGGTCAAAGAGTTGCTCTAGATGACTTTAGTGAGAACTTTGGTTCATTTTCTATCTTTCTACCAAGCCAGTAGGAATTAGTGGTTGTACTGGGAGGTGACTCAACAAAAATAACACAGCATTAATCAGTGGGAGCAAACCTTCTTTTGCATAAGTGTAAACATGTTTCCTGAAATAAGGCAAACATACCATAAAGCTTCACTGGCCTGTTACTCCCACAGCACCCAGCCTTCTGTCACCAGAAGTGACAGTCTTCCTGGTGACTTTTCATACATCTCTTTCTTCAAGAACATTCTGAAGACAAGGCAAAGAGAAGATGGCATTAACACCTAGCCATAAGAAAACCCAAAAGTATCCAGGTCCCAAAGTCATGCATGTAAACTCAATATTAGGCAGTGATTACCTATGTGAGGATGGTGAGGCACTGGCATGGGTTGCCCAAGGGAGCTGTGGATGTGGATCCCTGGCAGTGTTCAAGGCCAGGCTGGGCGGAGTCTTGGGTGACATGTTCTAGTGTGAGGTGTCCCTGTCCATGGAAGGGAGTTGGAACTAGATGATCTTAAGGTCCTTTCCAACCCAAACTATTCTATGATTCTATGTTAGCATGTGTGTTGTAGCAGTATAGCTGAATTAACTGATGTGGGCACCTCATAGCATTACAGAAATGGTCTGTTGTGCTGAAGAGTGTCGACAGGTCTCCGATTTCAGGATACCTGATCCCAGTGTAAGATACAGCAGGATTCTTTAATCAGTACCTGTTAAACAAAAAACAGAGATCTATCCTAGTATGTTACATCCCTTTTGACATGTTTCAGACCCTAACTCCCAAAGGCCAGGCAGCTGAAGGAATACAGGCAGCAAAGGCAGGACTATTTCAGTCATGGGAAGGTACATACCAGCGGAGGATTTTCCACAGCCAGTCAGTGGACTTTTATGAGCACTTTCTCCTGAAAATGACTCACATGCCCCACACTGAAGACGGTACATGTGTTTTAGATGAAAAAGACAATGGAAAGAACAAAATATTCTTGGTGGAAGTTCTTGTATTGACTTCAGCTTCATTCTGTGAGTGTATCCTGGCTCCTGGGATAAGAGCCTGCTATTTATATTTGAACTTGTATTTGAAGTCACTGTTGTATACACAGGAAATGAAGATAATAATAGCAAGGTTAGCAGTGGAAATAATTTCAGTATTATATCATATAAAGAGCCTTGGATGCTGGTGAGACTTTGATTTTCCTTATTGTAAATACAGTCACTAATTGAGCTTCAGAATATTTTGGTCTAAGTACTTAAATGATGAGCTCAGATTTGGATCTAGCTTCTGTGTTTGGAGGTGGTATTACATCCAGCTGTGCATTCCCACCTCCCTCCTCCCCATTTAAAGGTGGAGCAAGCGAGTGCAGGCTGCAACAATTATCCCTTTGCTTGGCTACAGGAGCAGCAACGTTTGGGAGAAGGAAGGAGTAGAAAACTTCGTATGATAAACAGCTTAACTCAGGGGCTTTAAGCACTTCTTTTGTCCTAAGTTTAGATATTTAAACATTTAAGAAGAGCATGTCAATGTGGTGGGTTAACCCTGGCTGTATGGCAGGTACCCACCAAAACTGCTCTGTCAACCCTGTCCTCAGCTGGACTAGAGAGAGAAAAACCAGAATGAAAGGCTTGTGGGTCAAGATAAGGACAGGAGAGACCACTCCCTAGTTACTGTCATGGGCAAAACAGACTCACCTTGGGGAAGTTAGTTTCATTTATTGCCAATCAAATCAGAGTAGGATAATGAGAATTAAAATGGAATCCTAAAACCCCTTCCCCCACCCCTCCTTATTCATGGGCTTGACTTTATTCTTGATTTCTCTACCTCCTCCCTCTGAGAGGCACAGGGGGACAGGGAATGGGTGTTGCGGACATCACATGTTGTCTCTGCCCCTCCTTCCTCCTCACTCTCTTCCCCTGCTCCTGTGTGGAGTCCTTCCCATAGGAGACAGTCCTCCATGAACCTCTCCAAAGTGAGTCCTTCCCACAGGCTGCAGTTCTTCACAAACTGCTCTGGAGTGGGTCCCTTCCATGGGTGCAGCCCTTCAGGAACAGACTGCTCCAGCGCAGCCCTGGGGGTCCCCCACAGGTCACCAGTCCTGCTGCAAACCTGCTGCATCGTGGGCTCCTCTCTCCAAGGGGCCACAGGTCCCGCCAGGAGCCTGCTCCAACGTGGGCTTCCCACAGGGTCACAGTCTCCTTCAGGCATCCCCCTACCCTGTAATGTGTGAAAGTGCAAACTAAATAACCTGTCTTTTTCTACAGAATAACAGAAGTTACAAACTCTGTATATACTCATTATTGTTATCATTCAAGTGAATAGTTTAGATTTGTTCTGGTTACTGCTTCTGATTCCCCAAAAATACGTATGTCTTTCAAAGGGAAGTGATATGGTAGGATTTGGATTGTGTGCATCTGGAGAGCGGATCTATTTTGTGCTTATAAAGTACAGCTGGGAAGTAGAATTTTCATATAGTTCATAAATGAATCAACCAGATAGATAGAAATAAACAACCAAAATAAAATCTGTCTCCTTTTTTGGTTTTGGTTTGGTTTTGGTTTTTTTTTTGTATGTTAATTGTGGGAGAGATAAGTTGTTAAAATGACTACTACCAATAGCCAAATATGTAACTAAGAAGAGCTAAAGTGAGACAGTCCAGGCCAAGAGATGCAGAAGCAGTTTGTACTCATGGAAGCTAAAGATTAACGTGTGAGATCCCTGAGCTGCTTTTGCAAAGCCAAGAAGGTGTCCAGTGGAAGCACTTTGGAGGAACTCTGTCCTCTGTCACTAGAGCTGTCTCCTGAAACCTGCTAACACTGTATCCTACAAGCAGCAACACTTTTACCTCTGTGCAGATGGTCTTGTTCTTCCACCTTACTGGTGGACAAGATACCTACCTTGCATGTTGTGCTAGCAGACAAGGCTGGTGTGAATACAGCCTAAACAGACAAAGCCCTGCAGGAGCAAGGCAAGGACATGACAGCCTGCCCGGCAGTTTCTGCTCTCTTGCACAAACCAGGCTAACTCTTGCATGTCAAGCCCTGGACCAGGACAGACAGACCTACTGAGAACTGAACTGACTTCACACGTGTCTGCTAATGCATCTCTGCAATATGTCCAGTAACATGACTTGGAAGTGCCCAAGCAGATGCCCTGAAGAGACAGCTTAAGTTTCTGGTTTACTAGCTATTGTTCCCTGTCAACCAAAGCTACCCCTGGGCATGATCTACCCCTGTGACACAGGTCCCACTGGTGTAGTGCTGGACTGGAGGGCTCGATGTGGGTGTCTGTGCATCCTGGGCACCATTTGCCCACCATGCACAGGGCTGAGTATGATCTCTGTCTCACCTTGCATTCTACTGTCATTTTTTGCTCAGAAGATTAAAGCCACCTGAAGTTAACTTGTGTAATGCCAAGTTTTCTGATTTAAAATTAAAAGGACAAAAATGTGTTGGATGTCGTTCTACAAAGCCATTGATGAAACTGACCAGGCCCTTGCTCAGGATGGCCTGTGACTGCATGTTGAGGCTGTTATTTAGCTGAAGGAGATTTAAACTCACACTTACAGGATGTACATTCCTTTGCTGGCCCTAAAACGGAAACACTAGTGTGGCTGTACACACATTATTAGTTATATCACATCCTAAATATGGCATATGTTGAGAAGTGGTGAATTAAGTTAAACAAACTAAAGGGAAAAAAAAAATCCTTCTTATAATTAGATACAGACTGAAAAAAAATCCATCACACAAATAAAACACAAATGCTAAGTGAAAAAATGTTATCAGGTTTAATGATTTATAAGCTATAATTTTATAAATCCTGTAACATCAAAACTATTGCACATATTTAAAAACAGAAGAAGAAACAACTTACAAAAATATTGGTGATTAGAAGGCATAGATACAGTGCTTCTTTGGTGCCAAATCATTCAGATCTCTTTTTGATAGTTTGTGTCTCTGGGTTTCACAACTAACTGTTCTTGTTTTTATAGATATCCCCCTATTTCAGTTCCGGCCTCAATGGAAATAAAGACACATAGGCATGCTTTAGAAGGGTTGTTTGGTTTAGTACAACAAGATTTAGGTAGTATACTTTAGGCCATGTTAATATTTTTGAATCTTCTGCATGATTTAGTGTTTTTTATTCTTTTCAACATTTAAATAAACCTTCACTTTATTTGTCCCTATTACCCAAACATTCCCTTGATGAAACCAAATTTTTGCAGCGTAAATAGTTCTCCCAAAATCAGTATTTACCCCAAATTTAAATGGGAATTGCTATTCCTGAAACTCTTAGGAGACAATCTTGTCTTGCAAGGAATGGAAATAATTTAAATCGAGATAGTGAATGCCAGCCTCCATACTGCCTCAAAAGTACTTTAATGTTCTTCTGATATTAATGTCTACTATTAAAAGTATAAAGTCTATCAATTCTTCCAGTGTGAAGCCAAAATACAGCAGGCCAGACCCATTTATCCTTTCACTGCTGTTTTGAACTTTTAGCTTTCTACGCTGAAGAAAAAAGGTACAGTTTTCTTTTAAACATGAAGCTTAATGTGATCTTTCATCTTTGCACTTCAAGAAGTTTTTTGCCTGGAACAGTGTTCCACAGATGAGTTATAAATCCCTGAAAACAGAAATTTATAACGGAAAAGCTGTCACCACATTAATTACGGCAGCAGAAATGTGGTGCCGCTTCTATAGTTAGTCACTGCTTAAAAATAAAAACAAAGAGAAGATGTTCTGACATGAAGTTTATCCTCACAGTACTCAGTGTCAAATGGTCGATATTTAGTCAACTACTGCTTTTAAAAAATGATAGCTATAGTGCATTCCTTTGCATTTTTCTTTCTTTTGAGAACTTTAATCTGTTGGTATAGAAAATATTACATTTCCACTGACAGATAGGAGTTGGAAAAGGGTGAAGATGACATACATAAAAAAGCTTCATTGCATGATAAAAAATATCTTGGATGTTTACTTAGAAAAGCCATTAACTAGCTTACTATTTTGTTTTTGACCCTGCAATCTTTGTCAGCAATTTGGATTTGAAGTCTCTAAATTTAAAATTTCCTATTGATCTCTTGGTCTTGGTTTCCTTCTGATTGCTTCTGGATTTATGCTGGCTCTTCAGCCTTTAGATGAATTTGGAGGAGAGGAGTCACTTAAACATGATGTAAATGGTCTAATATGGTAAACTTTGTAGGCATTTAATAGATTGTGTGTTTGTGTTTGGTTTAGACATGATACTGAGAGCATATGTCATAGTATGTTAATATATATCTATTTGGCACAGGGAAAAGCATAAATCATGGAACAGTACAAAATTCATGATGACAATCTTCAGGGAATATCCAAAGAAAATTCTAAAGGAAAAATTGTCTGGTGATGCAGCATGCTGTGCTGAAAGGGCTTCTGGACTTCAAAAGACATACAAAAATCATGACAAATAAAAAATGCTTATGAAATGGAAATAGATACCTTTTGTGCCACAAAGCACTATCATAAGGCTGACACTGCAATCCAAAGGTTTTGGCCTTGGTTGCAATTTTTGTGATCCACTGAATATTAACTGCTCATGGCATATGTATTTAACCTTTTGCATGGTTCAGAATGCGACAGAAGGATATTTTAATATGCCTGAAGATAAACCGAAACAGAGCAGCCAGCTGTGGCAGTCCCAGTGAGGAACCTGTGAAGATGCTGGGTGTAACACAGAAAAAAAGATTTCTTCTTTTTTTTGTTTGGTTTGAGTTCTCCCAGACTTCTCTCTGTGAAGCCTCCTGTGCCATTCTCTTCTGCACAATTGTGTCATAATCAGCCTTTTTATTTCCAGCTCTATTTTAATAAATACATTTCTTCCTAACAGAATCCCAAATGTGAAAACTTCCATGCAAGGATGTTGATGTAATTGCAGGAATCCTGGGAGGGAGCATCCCTTCTCAGTACTGGTCCTGGGTGATATTGTGGGATCTGGCAGTACCACAAAGCATGTTCATCTTATTCCAAGCATTGTTGGGCACAGAAAAACTCATAGGTGCATGTCAAAATTAAAGTGTTTTCATTATTATTATCTCATTTATGCTACATTTTGACTGGGTTTCATTTTACTTTCCTTATGTCATAACACACAGACCAGCCAAAAATAACAGTGTAAAAAAATGATGTTACTAGTGGCCGTGATCACAAACCAGAATAGGCAAAATGAGGTGCTCTCCCACTATTGCATGCAAAGCAGCAAAATACTAGTGTCTTTGCAGAAATCCTTCATTCTACCCCCAGTACAGGAGGTCTGAGTAATATCTGTCATCCTGGGATCCTGTCTTGGTATTGCCTCTGACAATGTGCAGTATGCTGGCAGCACAACCAAATAAGAGGTGTTTTAACATCCAGTCCTTTAATATTTCAGGGTTTTTTTTGAGGTTCAAACTAGGCTTTGAGGTTGGAAAATACACTTGGGTATTTTCCTCACTAAAGAAAAAAGACACATGTAACTCAGAGCAATTAATGCACAATAATACTCCATTGAAGACAGGGCAGTTTATAGCCTTCTACTAAATCAAACATTGAGCTGACGACCTTAGAAAAGTTAAATGGAAACAAATTTTCTATGCCTTTGCTAGGATTTTACCTTTAGTTCACTAATTAAAAATAAGACCACACCTTTTTTTATTTTTTTTTTCATGATTTCCTCTCCCCCTCCCCCCTTGAAGGCAAGACCTTGCATCTGACATACCAATGCAAAAGAACATTTAATTCAGGATCCAGATTTTGCAATTTGGGTCCATCTGTGATAAGAACAGAGTGTGAAGCCATGGGAATGCTTGTGTGAATTTTTAATAAATTGTCACTAGCCCATTATGATGCAAGCTAGAAAACTGCACATAAATACAGCAAGGAACTACCATGCAGAAAAGAGGTGCTTCCCTAGCAGAGTCCAGCCCAGCCCAGCCCAGTGCTCTCCAGCAAGGTGTGTAGAGTAACAGCTCCCCACAGCAGCATTTCACAAAGCTGCTGCAATGTTAATAATGGGTCATGGTCCCCCAACACTAAGTTCCTTCAGGACATGATGCAGAACAACGAACACTGGGAAAAGCATTTGTATTTAATCTAGTAACCTGATTAAAACTAGTTGCTTTATTTTCAGCAAAAATATTGCATACTAACAAATGCAAATATTTGTAGTAGGTTAAATACAATGAAAAAGCCATAAAGTTAAAAAAAAAACCCAAAACAAACCCATTTAATTTCTCTTCCCAAGTGATTTGCACTGATTTGTCTGTTTTTCCAAAGAAATGAGAAAAGAGAAGTTCATTTTAGGTCAAAGCCGTTTTAATTTCATTATTTGATCATTTTTTGGCAACAAATCATACAAACAGATATTCACATAGCTCTGGTCTGTAGTTCTGGTAATGGCTCTTTTCCAAGATGTATTTGGGAAACAAGTTCATTTACAAGAAAGGGAAGTGTATTTGGGATTTCATAATTCTTTCTTTACTCTTGTATTCAGTTTTCAGGATTGCAAAGAAGGAAAATATGAATATCTTTTCTATTGGAACACACAAATTTGAACCTAATATGCAATGTGAAGAATGAAAATTCCTTTTCTGGGTAGAGTTTAAACACTCCTTTAGTAAATCTTGTGGACACATGGTAATAATCTGAATTATGTTAAGATATGCAAATAGTTTTCTATGGAAACTAGAAAAAGCTGCAAACTTTAAAACCCAGATGGAGTTCTTATTAAGGAAACCTCATACTTTTGAAAATCGTATTTCTCCATCTGCTTGTAATATCTTTCAAGTGTGTCTCTGTGTAATTGTACTTTCGATTTCTTTGGGTCATATTCTTTATTGTTTATTACATAATTTCGCTCCTTCCCCAAAAAAGCAAATATTCACTTTATCATTCATCAAGGCCTAAATTCAATTTCTTTGCTGATCTGAGTGGGGGAAAGGGGTATGGTGGTGGCATCTTGGCAAAAGCTCCACAAAGGGAGTGTGGGGCTTGAAATTCTCTTCTTCCTCAAACCCTCTGCACAGAGTTTTGTGCTGGGGCTCCTCTCCCATCCTTCTGGTCTGACTCACTCTGACTCACTGGGTTTGAGAAAGCAGTCAGCTTTACTCCTTTCTGGGAAAGTGCAAAGAAGGAGCAATGCTGCTCCAAGTAAATGCAAATAAGTAAGCTGCAGGCATCTGGGAAAAAGCAGTTAGAGAAGTAAGAAATTATTTCTTGTCATCCAGTATTCAACAGCAGTGTAATTTTGGTTATCTTATTTCTTTTTTCCTGATCAAAATAAAATGAAGTTCATAGGTTGTGAATCCAAGCTCAGTACAGCATTTGGGTAAATAATAGGCCACATTTAATTAAATCTCTATGGCAAACTGTTGTTTGTAGGTGCTTATCCAGTAATTTCTGTTTAAGAATGCAAGAAATTTGACTGTAGTGCATTGTTCAAGTGCATTGGCTTAAGTCTTGGCTGATTTATGTCATGATTTCTCAGAGAACATTCTTGCCTCTCACCTTATTTGCTTGCATGTTCCTGAGAAGACAATACAAAAGCTAGAGGTTCACCCTGCTGCTATAAAAGAGTCCAGATCAGTGTTTACTACAAACTGCTTGTGCTACGTGACAGCTCTTAGTTGGGAATATCATAGATCTGTAGTAATAGAAATAACTGCACCTGCCCTGAGAGCTGCCATGAAAGGAGGATTCCTGCCTGCAGTGAAATGAGGATGCCTGCTGCTATGGAGCCCTCAGCATTTCCAGCTTCCACAGGGTGCACACAGGTGGTGCTGGCTTTTCACTGGGGATCCCCCCACTTGGAACTGGAGGTCGAAATCCTGTATTTTTGAGTATAAAAGCAGTTTTTAACCAGCCTGCAAACTCGGCAGTAGCCAGATGGTGTCAGTCTTGTACCGAGGCTTTGTCATTACCCTCCCTGCAGCTCAAGAGAATATCACGAATTCTGCAGCTCCCATTTTTTTCCTTCACCTATACTTGCCTAACGGAAAAAAAAAGGAGTGACTTGCCAAAATCTGCTTTGAGCAGGTCACGCAGCCTGCCCTTGAATTGCAGTGAACTTCTGCAGACCAGAGCAAAGAATCTGCATTTCCTTACATCTAACAGCTCTGCTCTGAAAAATTGCCTCATCTGTCTGTCTTGATTTTATTGTCAGAATGACCGACTCTTGCAGAAATGCATCTTATCAGAGCGAGACACAGAAAGTAGAGTGCCTGAAAGACTTGAAATGGACTAAACCTGCCCAGAATTGCAAAAAACAACAGCAGTGAATGACAGATCAATTTAAGGCAGGCACCATTACCAATAGAAAAAACCTCATAATATGCAGAGCTGCAACACATCGCTAAAATGGTAATTATTATATAATCCATTAGTTAATGCAAACATTATGGGCTTTTGGATGAGCTGTAAAACCGAGTTCTTGGCCACTCTTAACCTTTAGAAGTGTTTTGGCACTTTGGCCAAGAGCTGGGGTGTTAACATGAGGTTTCTGTCCAAATTCCATTTGGGTAGCTATATTTTGCCTAACTGACATTTGCACGTAATTTAGTTAGAGACGTTATTATTCCTTGCTTGTCTCATACTGTAGTACAGAGCTGCTGTATTAAGAACTGCTGCTGTCTTGCCAGAGGTTTCAATAACCCAGGGACCAGTATTCCTGTTAGTACCAGAACAAGGGTTGTGGTCAGTGTTTTGGGAGTTTGGAGTGAAAGTGCTCTATAAATAAATATCCATAACCAAAGCTCTGTTTCAAATATCACAGATACACTGGAAGTCTTGGCATTTGCTAGCAATGCTGAACTCCTGAGACTGCTGGCAATATTAAGGGAATTGGTTAATATCCCTGCCGAGCCCTGAATGAATAAAACAAGAAAACTGGTAAGAGGGCTCAAGAAATATATGCTGTGTGTCTGAAGTTGAATTTAATCTGTTTAAACTGTTTATTTTCAAAACTATCTGTTTAGCAGTCTATCCAAAGTGTGTACACTGCTTCAAACCTGAGCAGCTTCCGTGTCCAGAAGCAGACTTGACAGGGTCACTTGGCTGTTCTGTGGGGAATGGGTAGGGGTTTGTGTTGTGACTGCATCGTTGTTTTTCAGACAGGATGTTTTGGAGGGTGTCTTTAGGAAAATTGCCCTGTCTCCTCTGGAAAGTTACTCCCTTACTGGATTCTCATCTTAAATACTGTGACCAAGACTGTTCTAAGGAAAAGTAATACTCATGGCAGCCAAGGCTCCTCAGAGCATGGTTATGCAGGACTTTTGTTGGTGCAGTCTAGTCTGCACTGAGGTGCTAAGACAGAGGAGAAGCTGCCCATGACAGCTAGCAGAGGGTGAGCCCAAGTCGGTGTAGTTACTGCGGAGTCCTGCAGTCCCTCCTGCCTTCATTGCCTTCTGAAGGGCCATGTGCATACCAATGAAATGACCACAGCTTCCATGAGGGTTGGGGTGCCCGCCTGCAGCTGCCCACAGTGTCTGTTAGCCCAGCCCATGGTATGTGTTTGACTGAGCCACCTAGCACCCTCCCCCAGAGGGTAGCTGGGCTTGTTTTTTGGGGTATCATAAGCCTGGGACTGTTCTCTCTGTGCGGCAGCAAGGATGGGATCACTCTGCTGTGGAGGGACAGAGAGCTAAGCTGGACAGACACAACCACTCCAGAGCTCGTTATGTCTATAATTTGGGAGCAGAAAGAGAACTGGAGATGAAACCAAGCTGTGAATACCAAACCTTTCTGGTTGTGTCCTGTGGCTTAGGATTGTATTTGGTTCTGTTCATGACAAGCTACTTCAGTGCTGGGAAACCAAGACAAGTGGGGCAGGGAAAGACAGGGTAAAATTTTTCCTGGCCCACGGATTACATACCCTGTTCTCCCTAGCATAGCTAGCCATACAAGAAACTACAGCAGCCTGGCTGCTTTGTGCAGAAAAGCTGAGATCTGCCAGCTCTGCATAACAGTCAAGTACTTTGGATCCTCTTTGAGAGTAAGCGGGCCATGGAGATGGAGAATCCTCTAACCACTGTGCTCTCAGACTTCGCATTCAGCACAGCAAAGGATGCCTCTGAAACCCTGCAGCTGCTTTTCTCCTCTCTGTTAGTCTAGATTTATCTTTCCCACTTTATGCCTTTGGAAAAAGGGTGACACCTCTCTCTTCACAACCTGACATCACTGGGGACTTCTAGTCACTGACAATTCATAGTCAGCATCATTGTGCACAGCGTGGGAGCCAGAGATGAAGCTGTTGCTTTCCAGTTCTCCCTCTTGTACCTTGCCACTGCGAAGTAGGTTGTCCTCTTCTAGCAGCAATGACCTCCATTTCCCCCATCCTTTTATCCTAAAAAAATTATACCAGGCTTGGCATTCTGTTAATTAGTCTTCTGTCTCACTAAAAATAGGATTAAACAAGCAGTGAAAGCTGGTATTGTGTTGTATATAGAGAAAGAGGGATACTTTATTAATTTTATGCTGCAAAGCATCACCTCCAGTGGGTAGTTCTCAGTTCATTATGCTTGTTGCTATGCAGAATCTGGGGAAACACTGGCTCTCACACAGATGAGTTTACAGTATATTTTACGTGTTATAAAGTCAAAAGCACAACTTGTTTCCAAGTGAAAATAAATACAAAGAAAGCCTATTAGGCATAGTGAAACCTAGATGATTCTGATTTTCCCTTTTGCTCTTTTGGAGTTTGATTTCTTCTCCCAGGAGTGCTACTCAGAAAGTTATAATCTACTAGTACCCTATTTGTGGTTTTGGTGGCTACGCAAGAGTTCTAAGAAACCTTTGTCTTTCTGGATTACTTTTTCCATTGAGTTCATAAGCCTAAAAAAGGGTCTTCCCAACTCATTTGTACTCCTGAAACCAAAAGGAATTTCAACAAAGGGGTATATTCTTTTTCTGCCTTGCTGTGATGTAATTCCACAAGAATTCCCTTCAGTTCCAAGGATTTTATCTGGATTTACATAAGTATAAAACAGACCAGAATGTGACCACTAAAAATGCAGCTGATTTAGGAATTGGCTGGCATTAATGATCTCACTGTATTTAGAGATCCCGCCAGTTCTCTTCCAACTTAATATCCTTTTAGTTTTTTTTTCATATCCTTTGGCAGTAATACGGGTTGGGATGATGGGCTACTTCACCTAGCAATGCAGGATGTAGGGAGACAGAAAACACTGAAACAGTGGGAGAGTGCTGGCGAGAATTGATGGTAAAAATGCCATCCACACCCTGCGAGTGCCTGAATCAGCGAAGACATAAGACAATTTCCAAACATGCAGTATAAATTGGAAAAGGCCTTTCACACCCTTGTTATTGCCAATGCTGTAGAGAAAGGAAATTAGCAAATTGCAACCAAGGGCCCTTCCCAGAACAAGCGCTTCCTTATCACAGGACATGCCATACTTAGCCCCTGTTACATCCCAGCACACTTTCGGCTTTCACAAGTTGGAATGAGCTTATCTGTGATTTTTTCATGTTTACTCAAGCTCTCAGCTTGATAGTGACACACGTCTAATACTTGGGTGGTGCCACGTTCCAGGAGATTTGTAAAGTAAATGAGAGAGAGAGAGACCTTTAGTTATATAAAGTTAGTTTTGGAACTTTGCTTTCCACAACTATTGCTATAAAATCTGCAGGCAGCAACTTCAGCCCCATTCAGAGCACATTGTGCTCTGCCATCAGCAGCTAATGGGATTTTTTCTGGCTGTGTGTTGCCATTAGGCTACATCTTTTTGTGCACAGAGGAAGATTTGCACATATATTCTGGGCAGTTTCTATATGGGACGTGGTGGGGAACACTGGCCTTTCAGCATGGATTAGGCAGCCCAGAGACATGTCCAGATCGTACTGGGGATAGAATCAATATGGAACAAGCCCTTGAACAAGGAAGATGTCTTTTGTTTTTATAAATTCTTTTGTTACAGTGTAATTTTGAGACCCTTGGAACTGCCAGGTGAGCTTCCAGGAAGACTGTACCTTTACAAAGATATAACGATGGTTGTTTTATTTTGAAACAATGGACATGTTTTCATTCTGAATTTCTTTGATTAGTTTTGGAAAGCAAGGTAATGGACACGAATTTTGCTGGGTGTTTGCAGAAAAGAAGAGCACTGTTGCTTTTATCAAGTATTTCCTTGTGGAAGTAGTGCAAGATTTTTTTTCCCCCAGTTGTTTCTTGATATCTCCCCAATGGATGTTTTTCCCCACCTTCTAGGTATGTGTGAGCAATGAACACACAAACCAATAGGCTGGCTATTTTATATTTATGAGATCTGAAAAGACAGAAGAAATATCATACTCTCCATCGAGTGATCCACTTACCACTTAGTCTTGCTGGTGAAGTCAGCACAGGAAAATTTTGCAGGAGAGGCCTCTTTTCCCATTCACAAGATGGGAGATGTTTGCAAAGTAAATTCTACTTGTGTAGTAATCCTGGAATTGTCTGCTTGTTGACCAAGAAACCTTCCTTTGCCCAGTCCTATCACAATGTTTCCAGTAGCGCACTAGGCACAAATTCTTTAGCACAATGCCTCTATGGAAGGTAAAGTCTGGCATGCTTTCTGGGTGCCTTGGAGAATATCAGCTGGTGCATCCAATGATCCAACCTGCAGGTACCTGCACCTGGGTTTCTCCCAGGCAGAGTGGATTACCCACCCTCTGCCATATTTGCACCACCATACTAATCTCAGAGCACTCGGTCTTTCTATGCATAGCTCAGAAAGTTGCTTTGTAGAGCCCACACCCACACACATGATGTGGTTCTTCAAAAACTCTGTTTCAAGAACATGGCTATTTCATTTTTAATGTAGCGCCCTCCTGACAAACACACCAGTATCACTGACTATCCGGGTGGAAGGGCGTGACAGACATGCAGAGACTCCTACAGATTCATAACCCTAAGTACACAAACTCAGAATCTAGGTCCTGTCACCGCACATCATGAGGTGATAGTCATTGATATTTTGTTGTAATGGGCCATGTCTTCTCTGCAGTACTCAGCGATGATGCATGGTATCACACCCAAAGATCAGCTGTGAAGGAGGGACTAGTTAGTTTATGATTTTACAAATTTCCATGAGAAGACGAATCACAACAGACTTGCTCATGAATAATTGTTGTGCCAGAGAGGCTTGGGAATCTGGCCAGAGAGCAGTGCCAAACCACTTCTGGCCAAAAGCAGATGTATTGCCACTGCAGAACTCCTGACAGGGGAAAAAAAAAAAGAAAAAAGAGGGAAGGGAAGAGAAAGGAAGGGAAGGGTATGAAATTAACAGTTTGTCATCCATGTCAGGAGTTACAGCTCTGCTTTCCAGTTGTATGGCTGGAAGAACAGATCACATACCTTCTGGAGAAGCAGCATGAAACGGGATAGAATAATGCAAAGTGTGTGGAAGAGCAGGACAGTATGCTTGTTTGAAACGTGAATAGTAATTCTGTATTGCTGAGGAGAGATTTTTACTCTGTTAACTGGTCTGGCCAGTGGGAATGATGAGTTCCCAATGATCCTGAAGAAGAGAAGGCTGCGTGGAGACCTCATAGCAGCCTTCCAGTATCTGAAGGGGGCCTACAGGGATGCTGGAGAGGGACTTTTCTTCAGGGACTGCAGCGATAGGACAAGGAGTGATGGGTTTAAAATTAAACAGGGGAAGTTTAGATTAGGTATAAGGAAGAAGTTCTTCACAGTGAGGGTGATGAGGCACTGGAATAGGTTGCCCAAGGAAGTTGTGATTGCTCCAACCCTGGTGGTGTTCAAGGTCAGGCTGGACAGAGCCTTGGAGGGGGACATGCTTTAGTGTGTGGTGTCCCTGCTCAAGTCAGGGGGGTTGGAACTAGATGATCTTAAGGTCCTTTCTAACCCAAACCATTCTATGATTCTGTGATTTTATAATATTAAAGTGATATTGCTCTGAAATGGAAGTGTGTTTGGCTAGTAAATTTAGATAATTTTAAAAGGAATATTATTTAACTGGAAACTTGTTAAAAGTATTTCTGCTTTTTAGTTGTGTGTTGTCAATCGCACTGAAACAGCCCACATTTTAAGAGATATGAATCAAACTTTTTTAAAATTATACAAACACCAATTTTGTTATTTGAGTTAATGTAAATAAAAATTGATTTTTTATTTTTTGGCAGAAGCCCAGAAATAATTAGCTGAGTTTTACACACACATTTTCAGGAGTTTTATCTGACATTCATAAGTATCAATGGAAATTTAACTCTTTTGTAGGAAATTGTGTAACATTGTATTTATGTAATATTTTAAAATATGTCATAGACTGTTGCAGTGGATTTTAGGATTTTGTTATGAATTCTGTCACAATAAAGAGTGGAACCATATTGGAGGCTGTTTTCAATTACAAAAAATTTTGTCAGCTTGCTTCAGAATACCCTACAGAAGAGCATGAACAACACTTTTCAAGTGGTTACTGAGTCTGCAGTTTCAGTAGGTACCAAGGGTTCTGATTCAGATCCAAACTTCGTGATGCAGAATCAGCTTTGTCATAAATTCAAGTACACCAAGGTCCAAGAAAGTTTAGTGCTAAATCTGAATATCAGAATGAAGCTCCTAAGATCTGGTTTACATTTCACAGTGCTGTCAATAGACAGTAGCTTCATAAAATGCGCTAGTATGAAAGGTAAACTGAACAAGCTAATGTAAAATCAGTGTAATGGCAAGAAAATTGGGTGGGGGTTTTTACATGAAGGTTTAAATAATTCATTTTCTTCCGTTTTTGACATCTCATCCCAGCTCAGGCAAAAGTGTGGGCTGAAAAGACAGCTACACTAGGTAGGCAGCCAATTAAAACAGCCTTTCATAAAAGAGCAGGATGATTTTTCAGGACAGGCATCGTTATTCTGTGAGCACCAATATAACTTCCTAAATGTCTCACAGATGCATTCTGAAAGAAATTGCATCCCCCTTCCAGTAAAAATATCTTAGCCATCTCAAAGAAGAGACCATCTGGAGGCTTACTCACTTTGGGGGATGCTGAGTTAATTGAGTGAAAGTCCAAATAACTCTTTAGGAAAGGCATGCTGAGAAATAGCAATAGACTCTAAAGTGATTTTAAGCAATGTATCTTCAAATAAATTTGCGTCAGTATTGCTATTACTTAATCAGTTGTATTATCACCATACTTGGGAAGCCTAGTCACAGATCAGAGCTCATTTTGAAGCACTGCAAGAAGGAATCTGCTGAATACTGTTACATGCATTTACACTAAAAAGTCAGTCAAAATCCAGAAATATTTTAATAATAAAATCAGTACAGTTGGTTAAAATTTGCACTGACAGCTCTGTTTTCAGACTAGTTTAAGGTAGCTTTCAGGTGGTTTAAGAGAAGTTTAAGCTTGTTCTCAGGTGTTTTAAGAAAATTATATTCAGAAAAGCCAAAAGTTTCCAACCAAATTCCTATATGATTCTTAGAAAACCAAATGGCAGTGGCTGAAGAGTCAGAGAATTATAGATTTTTATCCACATGATTTTCATTAAGCTTGATAAAAGTCATACAGATCAACAAAATGTTTCTAGGAGGGGCCAGGGGATGAAACATACATCAGACCAAATACTGGCCAGCACTCTGGCCAATACGTTTTAGTCCCTTCACTAAGGATCTGGATGATGCGACAGGATGCACCCTCAGGAAGTTTGCAGATGATACAAAACCAGGAGGAGTGGTTAATAGACCAGGTGAATGTTCTGCCATCCAGAGGGACCTTGCCAGGCTAGAGAAACAGGCCAAGGGGAACCTAATGAACTTCAAGAGGGAAATGCCACATCCTCCACCTGGAAGGAAAATCCCAAGTACCAGCACAGATCAGGGCTGACCAACTGCAAAGTTGCGTGTCCTTATAGATACCAGGCTGAACATGAGCCATGACCATGAGTGTCCTTGGAGCAAACCAGGACCCAGGCTGCAATAGGCAGAGTGGTGCCAGCAGGTCTAGAGGTGATTGCCAGCTTTTCAAGTGGAGAGGCAGAAGCAAAAGGAATGTACTCACTTTCTTGTTCAAAGAGGTGACTCCATTTATCTGGAGGAGAGCCTGAGTTGTGACTGAAAGGTGCAGCACAGACATCCACCCAAGATACTTGGGAATAATACAGGATTACCAGCTCTTTGATTCCTAGCCTTCCTGGCTGCTTTTCTCCTGGGTTTGTTGGTTGCTGTTGGGAATTGTTCTGCCTTTTCAGACTTGTCTACATGTCCAGAGCTGTCATTTGCCTGGTAAGTTTTGGGAGTTTTTATGCTTCAAAGTAGAGATATCATGTTGAGGGGATGCTGAGATCTTTCAGATGACAAACCTCCACTGTCTTTTAGACAATTTATGGATCCCTCAACAGGCTGCTATCTCCAGCCTATATTCTCATAAAACTCAAGCATTGTAGATTCCTTGTGTTTACAGTCTTTGTGCCCAGGACTGACAATATAGAAGATAGAGGACTGTCTTCAGAAGACAGTCTTCTGACTGACTGCAAGTGCATGATCTATAGCTTGAAATTTTCTTCTGTTTTGCTCCTCCTATTGCCACCTTGGCTTTTTATTTAGCATGACAAGAATAAGTTTTGCCAAGTCATGCACATATTGCTGTTTTCTAGCTGGAGACTTCTCTCTGCTCTTTGACTCTTTCTTTGCACAGCGATTCTTCTTTCGTGCATTTTACCCTGGATAAGTTGAATTGATCCTGTCCTAGTGACTGGACAGTTTTACATCTCAGACCTTAGCCTTATCCTTTAAGCCCTTCCTTCCCCCATTGTTATAGTGAAATCACTTACCTACATCTATTTAGCCTCTGATTCTAGTGGAACTGGGATTGTTAAAATTTGGGCAGATTGGGCCCTTTCCAATTCACATGAAGTTCATACCAAAATAAATGGGATATAGGAATCTAAATATATTTGAGGATCTATGTCTTATTGCTTCTGGGTGTTATCCATAACTGGCTTAGGAAAACAGTCTTAAAACTATATCATGGTGCCAAAATTGTATTAAAAAAAAATCAGTTTCATCCTGCAGATTGTAATAACCTAGCAGTTAGCATAAGAATGGGAATTAAGAGACTCTGGGACTCTGGTCTGTCTCACATGAAGGTTGCTGCAAACAAAATCAAAAATATTTTTTCCAGTAGGAGAAGAGTGACTCTATGAAGTGGATAGAGCAGTTAGAGCTTCCAGATGGACGAAGAGAAATCAGAGTGGCCCTAGTAGCTGAAATCCCTCTATTACTGCATTGTTTTCTACAGTAGACTGAACACAAGGGCAATTTTGATCTAGACTTTCAGGTTTTGCAGCCTTCCAGGCTGGAAGAAGTTGCTTCTTAACTCATTTGGCCCATTCAAAAGGAGAAGCTGCTCGATTCCAGATGCATATGGCTCATAGTACCTTTCACTTCTCCCCTATATTCGGATAACTGATTTGTCTTTTTTATCATAGAATCATAGAATAGTTAGGGTTGGAAAGGACCTTAAGATCATCTAGTTCCAACCCCCCTGCCATGAGCAGGGACACCACACACTAAACTATGTCACCCAAGGCTCTGTCCAGCCTGGCCTTGAACATCACCAGGGTTGGTGCAATCACAACTGCCTTGGGCAACCCATTCCAGTGCCTCACCACCCTCACCGTGAAGAACTTCTTCCTTATATCTAACCTAAAGTTCCCTTGTTTAAGTTTAAAGCCATTACTCCTTGTCCTACCACTACAGTCCCTAATGAAGAGTCCCTCCCCAGCATCCTTGTAGGCCCCCTTCAGATATTGGAAGGCTGCTATGAGGTCTCCACGCAGCCTTCTCTTCTCCAGGCTGAGCAGCCCCAACTTTCTCAGCCTGTCTTCATACGGGAGGTGCTCCAGTCCTCTTATCATCCTCGTGGCCCTCCTCTGGACTTGCTCCAACAGCTCCATGTCCTTTTTATGTTGAGGCTACCAGAACTGTACACTTGAATACTTTCAAGCAGGAACTGTGATGTCTCCTGTGTCTTGTACACTGCCTGGTACATAGTTAGTATGGTGGAAAATAAGCAGAATCAATTATACAATTCAGAGAAAATCAAAGCACAACATACCTGAGGTCCACAGGTGCACCCACTTTTCCTCCAGCCTCGCTTCCTCCATGATCTGCAAAGTGCTGCTGTGTCTGTGTGTTCTGAAGAATGGATGCAGTTCTGTTCAGACTGAAGGTCCGTTTAGAGCACAATACATGCTTCTTCCAAAGAAAACCTGGGGGCACAGGTGGGAGGTTACACAACAAGGTCTTATCCTGACCTGAAGATCAGAAACAGGGAAGTACTATCCTTCCACCAAAGCTCAAAATGGTGTATTAGTGATGACCTAATAAAGCCAAAGAGCTATGAAACTTTTCAAGATGTCTTTTCATGGGCTTTGAATAGCTGCAATTTGAAGGACAGGTATTTTTCTTCTTTGGGCTCACATGGAATTTGTAAAACCTGTAATACTGGCCAATCATTTATAGAATGGGGAGGAAGAAGAAGAAAGGAATCCACCAAAACTCCCAAGCAAATACAAATGGTAGAGCAAGAAGAGCTAGAATTGGTAAGAGATGTAGGGACTTAGAAGAAGTGAATTGAAATGAAGGAATGAGAGCAGTGAGAGTGAAAGTCTCTCCATCTCTCATGGAGTCTCCCTCTCTAGAGACATTCGAAACCCACCTGGATGTGTTCCTGTGTAACCTGCTCTAGGTGGCTCTGCCTTGGCAGAGGGGCTGGACTAGATGATCTCTAGAGGTCCCTTCCAGCCCTAACAATTCTGTGAAAAGACATCAGAGAGGAAAAGTGATACACAGAAGAGCAGGCATGAATGGAGAAAGGAGAAAATGGGAAGAAGATTCTTTCAGAGAAGGAGAAAGGAAAGGCCAGAAGTAGGAGGTGAGAAAGGAAAGGCCAGAAGTAGGAGGTGAAAAAGGACAGAGAGGGATAGTAAGAGAGCTGGGACAGCAAAGGAGAAAAGGAAAATGGAGGAGAAAGGTGATCAAAGGGAAAGAAAGAAGAAATGCATGCTGGAGCTAGAACAGAAGAATAAGAGAATCTTGAAGCAAGAAGATTTATGGAGAAAAGGAGGTAGTCACGGGAAAAGTAGGAGTGTAAAATGAGAAAAATAAGCAATGGAAGCATCAAGAAAGGAAGAATGAAGGTATCATGAAGTAAAGCCTCTGCATCAAGTGATGGACTTCTAGATGTTGGAATTAAGGTCGATGAACCTCATCTTAATAAATGAAAAGAACTTTAAAAAAAAATAATTAGGGGTTATATCAGAAATATAATTATTGTGTAGAAAAAGCAAAACGTCATTGTTTTTACATATGTTGGGCTATGCTACATTTTGCTTCGCAAAAAAAGTAGAACAAACTATATCCAGCTGTTGTGTGGAAATTAGAAAAAGAAAACAGAAGTCTGATGTTTTATGACACAGACAGGAAAGAACAGTCTTATGTATGCTATGACTTACAAATCTGTGTAAACTATTGTGACCAGTGTCCAGCCACCACTTTATACATTACTCAGTGTAAAGGGTGATGTCACAAAAGGATTAGGTCTAATCCTGGACAAGAAAGCCTTGTGATGACTCAGCAAAGAGCAGAAAACAGGGAGCTAAATCAGCTTAGAGTCAGGCTTTATGGGTCTGGATAGAATCAGCATTTTGCATGTGTGGTCATGCTTGGCACGTAACAACGCTCGGTTCACTATGATACTCTGTCTAGGACTTTCTCACTCCTGCCTCCCATTTTAGCATGCTGCCCTAACAAAAATAGGAAAAATTTAGTTAATAGTAGAGTTCTTTGCATCACATAAGTCTCACAGTGCGTTTATCAGTGTAAATAGGGAAGGTCTTCAGATGTTAGGTAGTAAAAAATGTGGCTGCTGGATAAACTAGCTTTAATTATCATGTTCTGTTGGTGCCTTTGAATCTTCTGCCTACCAAACACAGGCGTAGTTTTAAGTGACCACATTTGCTCACCTGCTAAATGGTTGGTGTGAATCACTTGCTAGTTCCTCCAGCTCCAGAGCTCTGCTCAACCTGACTGAATGGCAGAAAGAGGACAGGTCTTTCTGGAGAGGATAGGTCTGCAATTTGTGTAGAAGCTATTGATGAGCCATGGAACATGTTTGCACCAAGCCCTTTAAATCAGATCATCACTTAATGAGAATGAGCTAGGCAGTAAGGTGCTCAGGGCACCACTGGGTCAGGAATACCTGAATCAAAAGCAAGAGAGGAATTTGAGTGTTATCTGAAGTGGCCACTCCAAAGCAAGCCTATTCTCATGACTAGTACTAGAAGAATTCTTTCTGGTATTCAAATGAAAGCAAACCATTCACAGAGATTTATAGAACATTTAACTTTTATTGGAAGAGCTCCAGAATCCTGTTTGGTGAGGCAACAAATGGAAAATTACTTTGCAGCTCATCATGGCTCTGATAGATATTTCCTTATTTATTTATTTATTTTGGAAAGTATTACGGATGTGAGTGATAATTGTTGCAGAGATGATTTAGTTTCTTTTTCAGGGGGGTACCTTTTAATAGTTTTCTTTAGGTTTTAAGCAGATTGAGAAATGGGGACTCTGGTGATATATCCCAGTGTAATGTTCTTTACTCACACTGCTGCTTTTAGTCTCAACAACAATTACCTCATTTAAAGGTGCCGTTTAGGCAAAGCAGATTTTTGAAAGACTTGCAGCTTTATTTCAGAAGTTTGCTATAGGCAGTGTGGGGCTGCTGTAAAAGCTCTGTTTTGCAACTGCCAATTTAAGATTTTGAATAGGAGGGTCAAATCTGCCCCAGATGTAGGTCCCCTAATGTGGTTGTGATGGTTGGAAAGAATTTGGTCCATGATTAGTGCTAGTTAGTTGACTTTTAAATTACTATTGCAAGGCTTGGAGGTGCAAGAAAAGGGTACAGGCAGGAGACGTTAGCACATGGAATAAAACTGAGAAAAATAAAGTTTTTCCCACTTAGGAAGTATGTAATTACATGATATTTCACAGTTAAAATATTGTGCAAACTGGAAGAAATCCATGATAATGGTTATCTGACAGATCTTTGCCACCCTTTGTGTAACAGCTTTGACATTCCAGTCACTTCCCAGTGGACAGTTGTCAATCCAGCTGTCAAAAACCACATCCCAGCTGGAATAGTTTTGCATAGAGAGGCTACAGGTCTCAGCCTGAGGACATGAGGGAATCCCAGCACCTTGGGCACATGGAGAGAAAGTCTTCTTGTCCTCATGTGCATCCCTGACAGAAAGGAATATATGGAGTCAGTGATTGATGATCGTTTCCTCACTGTAGAAAAATGTTCTGGCAGAGGGCTCTCCTTTCTCTCTTCTCTGCCCAGCTGTAGAGCTTTTTCTTGCCTCATCATGAGTTTCTGGCTTTTGGTAGGAGACAGCATGAATATTCATCCAGAACTGGTAAATTGCTGTGACAGCATGTCCATAATCCCTCCTACAAAGACTTCTTATGTTATTGAACCACTGTCGCCTGTCCAAGTATGGAGAAGAAAAGGAGAAAAACACTTCAACATTGTGGGTTTTCGAGGGTGATCTGGAAGAGATTTTGAAGCATTGAGAGTAAAAAATTGTAAAAGTAAAAAAATTAAAAATCGAAACAAGGGCAAATCTGCAAAAGGACTTGGGGTTGACCCAATAATGAGCTAAGGAAGTTCTGGAGAAATATGGGTGTATCTGAGTGTAATTATAATCCCCAAATTTTCTGCTCAGCTGCAGCTAACCCAATATAGATACCTAAACTCACCAGGGGCCTTTTTGTTTGATGTTAAACATTACTATTATGAGAATTCAGTCCTGTGCAGCCCATCTCAGATTGCCCCAGCATAAGAAGCTCAGCAGCTGGTTCAACACTTGATCAGGTTTCAGAAGTAGGAATTTTCCCCTAAGTCTCTCTTTAATTTGTAAAACATTCTCAGAACATTCCTAGCAAACCCGGAGAACAGCCTGCTGCTTGAAAAACACAGTTATGTGTATCTTTTCAAAGGAACCAGAAGGGAATTTTTCCATTTTTTCATAGTATGATAAGATAGTATTTCTAATACTTGCAAAAATGGTGAATTTTGGTCTCTAGGTCTTCCTTGACTGGACTGAGAAAGTTCAAAGTCAGGTCTTTAATTTTTCAGTTGAGCATCAGAACTCTTAATGTGCTGGTTTTTACTGCATCTTCTTGAGTTAAAGATAGAAGATGTTGCAGGGAAAGAAAAGAAAAAAAAGACAAATGAAATCAAAAAGAGGGCACAATAAGAGGCTTAATCCTGAAAATTAGGGGCTATAAAATAAACATCACAGGGAGGAGAAAGACCGCTTGGTTCTGGTAACCATTCCCAGGAATGTTTGTTCAGTTTATCCAGCAGCTACTTAATATCAAAACAGGAGGAGAAATGGGTTCCCACTGGCTGAAGAATGAAAAAGCTTCTGGTGTCCTGGTGGTAGTGAGCATCCTCCAGGTGCTGGAGAGAAGGAACTGCCTTCCTCTGGTGTTCTCAGCTCACCTGGAGGTTAGTGCTGTACAATAGACCACAAAAGGAGAAGCCTGATCCTTTTGGCAATTCTGGAAAAGATTCTTCAAGTGGTTTCATGCTTCAGTGCAAAGTAGTAAGTGTAATCTTGTGGGCATCCATTTTTCGTGGTGTGCTCACTCCCACTGGATTGGGCTTCTCAACCAAGAGGTATAGAGAATATGCCCTTTAGGAAACCTGATCATGCTTATAAATTAGATTGACTTTGAATTGCTCAGTCCATGTCAGCTCTGGGGATGCACAAAACTACAGTTTCAGCTGTCTGTGGAAACTAGGTTAAAAAAAAAAAGCTGTATCAGACATTAATGTACACTTCATTCTTGGACCAAAGTATACATGCCTACGAACATCTGTTTCTGAGCTATTTCCAGTTTCCAGCCAGACATTGTTGGTTCTAGAGTTATAGCATGACTGAAAACTTCTTAGATTCAGTTTTGTTTGTTATTGATAAGACAGGAGTTTTGGAATTGCCATGCATTTCTTTCCAATTTTATTTTCATTTCTTTGGTTAGTAGAATTTAATGAAGATGTAACCAAACACATAATATTAACTGCCCTGTGATTATTCTCACATAATAACAATAAACTTTATTTTATTATATGATTTAATTTCTAATTACAATAAAATTACTCTCATGTAAATCAGAAATGTGTATTTTAATTGCAAGTTGTTTTGCGAGTTTAAAACAAATCTGTTGGTGTTGAGATACATACTTAAACACTAATTCTGGATATTTCAGAACTAAATAGCAACAAATATATAATCAAACAGTATATGGAGAAGCATAGAGGCTCAACAACTATGTAATAACAAAAATATGTAGTATTTGTTAATTAAATTCTGTGTTCCTTGAGGAATAACTAGTGACATTCTCTACTTTGAAAGGTATTTATTTTCATCCTCTGTTTTTCCTGTCCTTGTATCTATTCTTGATGACAATTTTGTTTGAGATTTCCTTTTTTTTTTTGTTATGTAAATGAATTGGATGAACTTTCAGGTTATTGTTTAAAAATAATAGCAATAAAATATCAGTAAAAATTAAGCTTTTATATACAACACCTTCAGCTAGAGTATATGTATCTTCCTCAACTCTCAGAGTCCTGGTTAGGTTCATTTCTGATGAATGAATTCTGTGTCCAGGATCTCTAGATAGTTTCTCTGAGGATAACCTAAGGAAGAAGAGGGCTCAGTGGGAGGCAGAGGTTGATGAGAAGGGAAAACTGGCTTGTGGGAGTCAACAGTAAGTTAATAAATGGGTTATAAATGAACAGCGCCATTCTGGAGATGGGAAATGGAGTGGGAATACTGAGCTGAGGGTGTGGAGTTCAGTGGCTGCAGGAGAGGCAAAGGGAATAGAGGGGGAATATAAGGTCTGTGAAAATACTTGATAAAGGGTTTTGAGAAGAATGGTGACAGATGGGAAATGAGGTTTGGGGTTCAAAAAGGACAAGAAAGGCCTTATTTCTCTAGTTTGGAGGTTTGAAGTTTGCAAGGACTCGCTCTGGAGGAACAGGGAGATTGGGTTAGTGAAAGATATGGGAAAATTGTCAGAGATGAAGTAAATTCAAGCAAGGAGAGCTCTGGAGGAAGATGAATGGCTTTGGTATGGGAGGAAGGTGCTTTGGAACAGCAAACCTTCAGAAAATATAGCCTGAGATGCAACCATCAACACAGAAGGTGTTTAAGGAATTTTTAGGCAGGAAGGACTGGCAGATTTGAGACCTAGGATGGAAGGGACTGAAGATAGCAGGGTGCGAGGGAGAAGTTAGGTTTACCAGTCTGGGTTATACTTTTATCTGGGCCCTGATGTTAGAGTACACACTGACAACTGCCTCCCTGTCCCTGTACAAAGAACAGCCCTTCCTCATTCTCTGTTTGTAGCAATTACAATGCCCTCTTTGGACTAACTCAGAGAATACCCTTAAGTTAACGAATTAAATGAATTCTGAGTGATCTGGGGAATTTCTGGATCATATGAAAATTCTCTACATGACTGTTGATTTGGGAGACTGAAACTCAGTGTTTCTGAACTTGTTTCACACAGCAAGTGCACCTAATAAATCCGAGTTTAAAACCACTCTTCCACACAAAGGCATACATGACTTTTGTCTTGGCTGTTTCCTTAAATATCTCTGCTCTGTAGAAAACTGGTCCTAAATCCTTCTGTCAGATCCCAGATCCTTCAGTGGATGGCCAGATAATCCTACTCTCCTGTCCTGGGTTCAGCTACAGCAGTCATAACATACTCCATTTGCTATGAGCACTGAATTTGCACAAGTTCATGTCAGCACTCATTAGTGCTCTACTTAGCTTCAGTCTGCTTTTCTTTTTGGATAGAGCAACACTGAAATCCTTGAAATCACTTGAAATCCTGTCCATAATGCACACTTATTTACAAACCACATGATACAGAAGTCCCAGTACATATTTGTGTTGGCTGATAATCTTTGTCAATGATGGATGAAGATCAGGTGTTTTTTCTGATTCTTTTGGATGTGTCAGCTGCCTCCAGTGCTGTTGACCATGAACTGACCCGCACTCTGTCTGGAAGCAAGGATAAATGAAATGACTTATGGAGCTAGAGTTATGTGCAGCTTTGAGCCCTGAAATGTGTTAGCAGTGGACTGAGGCAGGGATCATTATTAACATCTCTTCTACCTTGAAAAAACAAGCCAATTATTCATTTCACAGCATTTTTGTTAATAAGTTTACTTATTAGCATTTTGATAACGCAGCTTTAGCACTTATCTAGGTCTCTGCTTGCTTGTCTCATACATTTTTAAAAACGCTGTAAGCTTATACAAAATATTTTCTACAAATATTTCCCCCCACGGTCTTTTTCCTTTAGCTCGTACTTCCTCCAACTGCCTCAAAAAGTAGAAGAAAAAAAGCTGTACTGCATATAGCATGCTCAGAAATGCCACCCACCTCTCCCCTCACAAGCAGCCAAACCAGCTAGTCTGTGTTGGAGCTGGGGGTAGGGGCAGGTTTTATAATCAAAGGTGGAGGCACTTCTGCTAGATAGCTTTTCTTGTCCTTGTCTGCTCTACTGCTGGTGCCTTTGCTGTTCTCAGCTATAAGGTGCTGCAGCATACTTGTTTCCTCCGTTCAGTCAGAATTTGGGTTATACACAGCTCCAGGTGGCTCTTTGATGCTATGTATTCCAGTTCAAGTGGTGGGGAAGGAGGGAAAGGAAGCCTATACTTTTCTGCCTCCACCTCTCTATTCTGTGTGGGGCAGCAGAGACATAAGCTCAAGTTGGCTCTAAGTTGCAGACCCAAAATCAACAGTCTGAAGTCAGCTGGAAGCAGATGCCAACCACTCAGAGATGTGTCTGAACACTGTCTGTGTGTACAGCTCTGTGCGTATAGGAAGTCAGTGTGGGCCTTCAGATGGAGCCACTTGGTGATCCCAGCATGTAGGGACAACCTGAGAATTTTACATCCCAAAGAAAGAAAGGCATGGATGGCACCAATGACAGTCTGAAGGAAGCCAGCTTCTTCATAGAATAGTTTGGGTTGGAAGTGACCTCAAAGATTATCTAGTCCAACTCCCCTGCAATGAGCAGGGTTACTCAGAACCACATCCAGCCTGGCCTTGAATGTCTCCAGGGATGGCGCATCTACCATCTCTCTGGGCAATCTGTTCCAGTGTTTTACCACCCTCACTGTAAAGACTGTTTTCCTCACATCCAGCCTGAATCTCCCCTCTTTTAAAAGTAAGTGATGGTTTAAAACCATCACTCCTCGTCCTATCGCAACAAGCCCTGCTAAAAAGTCTTTTCCCATTTTGCTTATAGGCCCCTTTTAAGTACTAAAAGGCCACAATAAGGTCTTCCTGGAGTCTTCTTCAGGCTGAACAACCCCAACTCCTTCAGCCTTCTTGATTCAATCCCTATAACAAAGCATGTTATGCCATGTCAGCTCAACTATGGGAGGAGTCCATGCTTAAACTACTACTCAGGTGCAAATATGAGACAAATACATACAAGCTTGTATTTACTGGCATCCTAGATGCAATTATTCAGAGAGGCAGGTAATTAAATGGAGAGATAATTCAATGATTAATAACAAATACTGATCAGTGCAATACAGGCATCTTGGTTGTACACTGTGAAGACAGGAAGTTTTGCCTTTTACAGAGGGGTGTAGTAGAGGGATTTTCTTTTTCTTTTAAAGATTCAGTTATGTATCAGCATAGCTCCATAGTTAGAAATCCTACAACGGTAAGACACAGTTAAATCCATGTCCAAGAGAAAGAAGTTATTCCTTCATGACTTGCACACATTGTATTAACTTCTCTAGTTCTTTGCTGAAGAGGGAAAAAAAGAACAAATAATAAGGTGGTTGATTACACAATCCTGACATTTGTCCACTTGTTATTGCTTTTTTTGGCCCCTCTTTAGCTAAGAAAGACACAAGCATCAGGAAGCAGACGGATATCCCTGAGGGACCTGAACTAGTGCCGTGCCACAGCTTCAGCAACTTGGAAAGTGCTATGTTGTGTCTTCCAAAAACTGTTCCCAGGGCTTCATAATATTTGATGATTAGAGCAGGGTTGTTTACTGTAGGGTGGCAGCTACACTCAGTACAAACTTGTTGCTTTATTATGCACTGACTCAATCTGTTTGTGCAACACTTCACATGTGGTGATAAAGTCAGTAGAACACTGGCCGTAGTATAGTGTTATTTACTAAACTATGAATGTCTGTTTTGCTCTTTCTGGAGTACTGAAGATAGATGGAGTTCTGCTGCTTTGCAGTTTTATAAGAAAGAAAATTACTATGTGTAATTGATTATGGTGAGATTGGTTTATTATATGGCCTCAAATGTGTCCTGTAATCTTACAATACTGCACCCCAGCCTTTGTTCATTGCCATCCCTGGCCGCCTTCTCCATCAGCTGTTAGTCAGCACCTCTATGTTTTTCCTCTAAGGCATCTACCCAAGCTGCCAGGGGCAGGTGCAGGAGACATGTACAGCTGCTTGTGATTGTTTTAACATCAATGCTGTGTTTTCCAGTTGTAAAGCATTTCCAAAGTTTGTTTTCCTTACTGAAATGAAAACAACAAATCTGTTTGTGTTCCCATACACTAGTACCCCACTGTTTTTAAACTTATTACTTACAGTTTCCATCGTAAGGCTTCAGTTGACTGAGTTCCTTTGGTTTAGTTTTCTTTTTCATTATTCTATAATCCTCTGTGGCTTGAGACAACATTGATTGAGTTTCATTTACGTTATACAACGAACATTACCACAGCAACTAAGATCCTGATTTATAAGACAAAACATAGCTCCCCCCTCTATTCAGACAGGATTTACAGGTATTTTGCTAATCATACATCCACAGTTCCTTTGATTTCCAAATGAAGTGCTGCCTATATTATTAATACTGCTGTCACCTGACTGGTGCAAATTCACCCAGCTGCTTTATGTCTGTGGAAAGGTTGGCTTTTCAATTTTAAAGTTTCCTGTTCTCATCTTCCTTTGCCCTGATCCAAAGCACTGCTCTAGAAGTGATTACATAAAATTTGGTATTTGCTGAAAATCTCTCAATATGGTAAGGTCAATATAACTGTCCCTTTGATTTTCTTCCGTGGATAATACCCAGCTAGTACTCTTTTTCTGAGAAAGGATTTTGTCAATAAGGTTATAAGGATCTTGTTCTGCGATGAGTTTTTATCACCACTTTGATGGGGGTTTTTACCTCTGAAGTACGGTATTCCATGTTACTACATGTCCAAGGAGGAAGAAAATCCTCTCCAAAATACAAACATAAGCCTAGGATGACATGTTGAATCCTTGCTCAGATCGGATTTTCTGTCATGCAGGTCAGTCCACACAGTCTCTGTGAACTTCCAGTTAGCTCCTGAACTGCAAAACAGTGATAATACTCCCCACCTTTTTAGCCCATTTTCAGGCTATGGAATGTTCAAATACCCTTCCCTTGTGTAACTGTGTCACGGTAGGAGTGATACCAGTTCTTGTGTTGGGAACTTGTATGGATATCCCTATCAGAGCAGGAAAAGTAGCACACGCTGTGTCTTGACTAAGCTGTGTGCAGATCAGGAGGTGCTGGACAGTTTGAGTGGCGGTTCTTGTTTAAGCAGTTGTTACCATACCCTCCAGGGTAACACCTCTGTAAAGGCTGGGAAAAAAACAAGAAAAAAGAAAACCCCAGTTGCAAATGAATCACACATACTGCATTTGCAATATAAGCAGAACCCAGCTGTAGCAAATATACAAATCCAGTTAGTTTGTAAGACTGCACCAGCTGAGAACATGCAGGATGGCTAGGAGCAAGAGGGCCTTGGGGTTGAAGGGTCCCTGCCCTTGAACATACAGAGAATTGCATTTTCTACATCTGTGGGAAAAAGAGAGATTGCACCATCCATGATCTCCCTTACCTGAAAGCACCCTGTTCCAGCTTGATTAATGATAGGTTCTGTCTTATGAGTATCCTATATAAATACAGGTGTGAATCTCATCAAGTCCAGACTTATGTGCAGGATGGTGAGCATAAGCTTAGCAAATCTAGAAGTGAGAGCCAAGCATCTACAGACCTGCAGTGTACGTAGGTCAGGGTGCTGTGTCAGCCTGGCCTTGACGATACTGCCCAGATGCCTTTGTGCTGGTGCCAGGTAGTGATGGAAACCTGATTCCTGGAACAAGAGTCCTAGGTCCTCTATAATGAAGTCCTAGGTCTTCTATTAAGCTTCTAATGAGCTTTTCTGGTCCTTGTGTGAGAATGCCTATGTTGTAGTCTGAGCCATACATATTTTAGAGACATACAGATGGCTCAGTGCACTGCCTTGCTGATGGCCAGGGTAGTTAAAGTGGCCTTCTGGTATGAGAATTGTAACACAGATTGATAAAACCTGGGTGAACATTTTCTATGGATTAGCTACATTGCCTTTGAAAATAGAGGTTGGACCTGTCTCCAGAGCACATGAACATAGAGAACACCTTGTTGAGAATAAAGCTGTTTAAAAGGAGCTAAGACTGATATTTTTTTTTCCACTTTTTCCTTTTTTGCTGTTTGAACTTTTATAGTCCCTTCTGGGTCTTCGTAAGCACCAAAAATCTTATAACTGAAACAATGCAGAAACAGTAATATGGAGCCTAAGAAATTCAATTGAAGCTATGCTTTGGTTTCATTAGCACCAGCGAATAATTGTAAGAAAAGAAAGGACTAAGGTTGCCACCAAGGCTAAGAGTGTAATCATATAACACAAAAAGTTTTTGTTTGCTTGTTCATTAGTTGTTAACTAGCACATCTGTAGTCCTCTGTTTGCTGATAGTTTAGACCACGGTCATGTGAAATCACTTTAAAAACTGCACTTCAGTTAAAGAACCTCCTAATGTCCAGCAACATGATATTTCCAAGAACAGACGAGTGTCTCTGTTAATTTACTATCCTCAGTCCACGTGGAATAGGCCAGTTGCTGATTAAACACACATTGAGGACTAATCAATAGAGAGCCATAACTTTGATCTAGTTGGTGCTATTTCTGATTACATAAGGTAATGCTCTTAATGAAACGTGGTTCTCTTGCCTTTTCAGTGTAAAATCCTGTGCTTCAAATGGTTGCTTATTAAAAACATTATGAAACAGCGACAAGAAGTTGCTCTTGTTTACTCATTGCAATAGCAGCTTGCTCATGCTTTTCTTAACTGGTTTAAAGTTTTGTTTAGAGATTTTTACATGTGACCCAGAAGTCATGCTTTGATCTTTGTCAATAGTAAATGGCACTATTTCCTAAAGATACAGTTTACATCTATTTTGTAATGTTAAATAAGACAAGTTGGTGACCCACTGTCACAAGATACTATTGCTGAATTCTCTAGGGATGGGTTCTGGGTTTAGCTGATGTAGGAGGAAGCAAAGCAGGACCAGAACTGGGCATCTATGTGCTCTCAGTCTGCTTTGACCCTATCTCATAGATACGTGTTCTAGTTTCTTGTAGTACAGTCATACATACCTGTTCACTAGCTCTGAAGATCTTTTGGTTTCAGCTAAATGGTTTTTAAAAATGGCAAGTGACTGCCCTCTGCCACTGCACCACAGCTCTAAGTGCTTCCTCACTGACAACTATTTCAGTCACCTCTTCATAGTCCTTTGCAAATACCAGCTGAAACAAATTAATCCTTCATTGGCTTTAAGCTCTCTACTGTAAAAGATGTTAAGGTGCCCCAGAGTCTCTGGGACAATGTCTGCCGAGTGAGCTGAAATGTCACTGAATTTGAGGATGGAAGTGGAAACTCACGTTTCTTTGCCAGGATTAATTTTAGTTTGTGTTGACAGACTTTATACCCTTGCTAATCCTTTCCTTCTGGTGTTTCTGCCATTTGGGATGTTCTCCATTAAAAATAAAAATGATAAGACTGCTGTCAATACCTTTCTATACTTCCCATTGCCCTTCTCTCCTGCTTGGCACATGGTCTAGACGTGAACAGATTCTACAGTCTCTCACTCACCTAGATCATAGTCATGGCTGCAGCACACCAGAACTCCTTGTTGGCTTGCATGTCTACCAAAGAAAAATCAGCTACGAGTAGGGACAGGAGGGAGAAAGGGAGAGGAAGAAGTTGATTCTGGTTCCTGCTTTAACTACTGCCAATACATACTTCCTGGTGACTCTCACCTGTAAAATGATGCCAGAGGAGTTCTCAGGAAATGTAGAGAAAGTTTTTTTTCCCCCTCTGTCAGATGATAAGTAACACAGCTGTAGCAAGAAGAACAGTTGGAACAGTTTAGCAGAGAGTTCTCTGAAATGCACTTACTGGTACTGCAGGCACACCCTGCTATCTGTGGAGGATATACTCCTGAAGGGTTAGAATGGTTAGCAAGTCATAAAAGGCACACAAGTTAAATACACAAAGGCAGGGTATGCTATGGGAGGGTAGAGAGGCAGAAGCAAGGTCTTTAGGATGCTTAATCAGCTGGAAGAGAAGCTGACTTCTCAGAAGCTGAGTTTCCAGCAGCTGAGGGTGCTGATTAAAATGCTGATTTGCATTTTAAAACACAGCTCAAGATATGATCTATGTACTGGCCTGAGATTTTGATTGGTATCTCACTTTGCAAGGTAAGACTGAACCTTGTGGTGCCCTGTTGCCTCTTCCAGTCTGTCTTGCAGTGGGCCACCACTGTGGAAATGCTCATCAATTCAGAAAAGATTGGATGCTTGACACAAATCTTGCAGTGCATGTGTTCTTGGTGCCTCTTTATGAGCTGTTATATTTTCACCCTAGTCATCATCAATTATCTTCTCATCAAGGCCTGTTGAATGAATCAAAGGTGAAAGACAGAAAAGTGGGATAATGGCAACAGTTAGTAGGGCAGATTGGTTAGTAGACACTAAATGTTTTACAGCAAAATCTCCAAAATGGTGGGTAAGGTAGTAACCGATTTTTGGTCCACAAAAACACAGTCACTGTGTTTTGCAGTATAATAGCAGGGTGTTATTACAAACCTGGGGCAACTCTTCGGTCCCCAGACCAAAACACTTCTGGGCATCCACAGGAACAACTTCTGGGAATAGGACCATGGGAACTTTGTGTTCTGATTTGAATGTCATAATTGATTTTAAGTTTTTCTGGTGTTTTCTGGTGCTTGTGAGTAAGCCTTACAAAACTTAATCATTGTTAGTCTGTCAAAATGGAGCTGGGATCTCAGACCTTTCTCAGCAGGGGCAAATCTTACATCTACCCCTTTCTAATTAGTAAATTAACAACCTTCTTTGGTTCCCTTTAAGTTTTCCTCTTATGTTTTCATTGACAGGATCTGGTTGATTTCATAATCATCAATATTAGTTAAATCAAAATTCAAAACTACTAGGTCCTTAAAGATACACTTATTTTCAAAATAAAGCTAGGAAACTCTACTTTCTTAAATTAGTCTAAATAATAGGAAAGCATAGGGTATCCTACCCATAAAAAACCCACAAAAAAATAAAGCAAAACAGTATTTTCATTTGAGGTCTGGTCAACAAATAAAGGTAAAATCGACATACGTATTTGTGCAGAGATAATCATATTATATCAAAATGCTTACAAAACTAGATGTAATAAATGTCGCCCAGGTTGTAATGTATCTCTATTGAAAAAATAGTTTTATACTGAAATCAGGCAAAAAGCCTGCAAAGCAGCGAGAAGAATTCAGTAACGTGACAAGCGTGTTCTTCAGTTAGAGTATTTCTAAAGAATGGCAGTCAAAGCAATGGGATCTAGGTATCTAGAGTGATGAAAAGATCAAAATAAACAACATATTTGTAACAGTAAGTACACTATAACACAATTTCTTTCTCAAGAATGTAATCAGTATTTTTAAATTATAAAAAATCCTGGTTTTATTCCTATGTTGTGTAGTCTTTCACAAAAATTTACATTCTTTTGATTTACTTGTTTATAAGTCACTGCTTGAAGTATATTATTGGATATGCAAGCAAAAAGGAAAGAAAAATAAGAAAAGGAATCTGTTAATATCTTTTATTGACCGTGTTTTAAACAGTTCAACTATCTTGTTATTGTACTTTATATTTTCGCTTGTTGACCTTGTAAATATCAGATGCAAATAAATACTTATTCTTCATGGTGGATTTTACTGACTGTCTCATTCTTTTATAGCCAAGCACTTTGACAAGGTAAAAACTCTGTGAGCCTTCTAAAAAAGTATTCAAGAAGTGGCAGGCAGACCTTCCATGGCTACACTGAGGTGTTTTCTTCCAATCAGACAATGTTTCTTGTGCTTCATACATTCTGCTTTTTGCCTATGAACAGTCATCCAACCATAAAAGGAAAGAGGTCAGAAGTAATCTCAAAATTACCTTCATTTATAACTTGAGTACTAAGGGAACCGGACTACAGGTATGTGTGGGTCCACTCTCCTGCTGA
>NW_009918583.1:75248-111939 GCF_000696875.1 Nestor notabilis
ATTGGTTGTTTTTGGTGAGTAGAAAATGAACCCTTAAAAGTGTGGTTTTGAAAGCATCTTTTCCTGTTAGGATCTGCAGCAAATTCTGTGCACTCTTATTCAAAGATATTTATCTAAAGGATTAGTACTGATTCCTTCATGATGTTCTGGTTCTATTGAGGTCAACAGAAAAATCCCACTGATCTCAGTGAGGCAAGATTTCATTGCTTATCTTCACTCATTATTAGCAAGGGTAAATTTCAGACAGTCTCATTAAAATAACTTGATGTTATATCACACAAAAGGGTTCTCTATTGCATTCAATAGAAGGGCAACAGAAAAGGCAGAAGTAATAGGACAGTGAACGGGGATGGAAACTGAGATTGCAAATATTAAGTTGTTTGGTTTTGTTGTTGCTTTTTTTTTTTTAACGAGATTATAATATTAGTCTCACCCTTAGAGATATTAATGATCCCCAGCTTTAGGACTCAAAGAACCCATTTTCTATCCATGCATTCTTTTTCACAATGAAGTTCAAATTCCCATGGGAAATACAGAAGAGATCGAGATTTATCTATATAACAATTTATAAAGCCTTCATTTTCCAGCGGCAGTGTCCTATTTTGCTCTCAGATATTCACGCAACATCTGAATGCCTTGCAAATGTTAATGAATTTATGCTATAACCTCCTGGAGAATTAGAGGAGAAAAATTATCTCTATTTTGCAGCTGGAGAATGAAGACAGAAAGACATTGTGATGTGCCTAAAGTCTCTCACTGGATTTTTCAAATTCTGTGTTTAAACTGCAAGACTTTCTTAGCCTCTGATTATCTTTGCTTTGGGGATTCTATCTTGTTTAAATTCTGGTCTCTTGAATACTTTTCTCTAGGCCAGATCTATGCAAAAATGATTCTTAACCTCAACAAATATCTGGAAATCCCCTTGACCAGAAGAAAGTTGAAGTTCTTATTGCTTACTCACTGGCTACTATAGCTTGCAAGGCAATGGGGAAAGAGCATAAAATAGACCCTGAAGGATCTCAAAACTTCTTTGAAAATATAATATATGCATAGAGGTTCAGATTTAATAGATTTTCTCTTGTTAATTGTGCCTTGGATAGATATACTATAATCTCTTCCAAGTGAACTTAAGTTATGTTGTTGTTTCTACTGCTAAAGGTATTAGAATTTTGTGACTTTTTTCCAAAGATCTCTCCATAATTAACCCTGAGTTTTGTATGGGCTACTTTTATACATAACTTTCATTTTGTGAGGGCTGGATTGCATTGTCATGATGTCTTTCCCTCTACATTGAATCTACATACCTCATAAATCCATCTTGATTTAAACACTTAAGAATAACACAACTGGCTGGTTTGTCTACAGTCTATTTTGTAAGGACAAGAACAGCCAGCTTTTCTGTGTTACTGAAAGGAATTTATAATATCTGGTAAGCTATATTATGCAGTACTCCATGCTGCTGATGTAAGACTGCTTCCAGCTCTCAGCTGTCTTGCTAAGGATTATACAAGTGTGCTATACTTACACGTAACTATCATTTAGTAACTGTTCTATTTGTTTTGAAATGAATTAAGTTTTTTTTAAACTAGAGATGTAATTATTCCCTAACACCTACTTTGCATAAACCTAGTACAATGCAGATATACCTTTGTATACAAAGGTAGTTTATTCCTCACAAACAGAACGCACTTATGAGAAAACCTGGGTATTGGGACCTCTGTAATATGGAAACCTGCATCCTGGCAGAAATAGCTCACCTTATTTCTAAATACATTGGGAGCCAACACAGACATAAAGCATTCACCAAGCTTTGCAAGGTGAGGGATAGAATAAAATGAAGCAAGAGGAATTAAGTTATTGGGAAGTTTATTTATTCAGGAAGGAGATGATACACACTTCTGTGGACCCCTTTCCACCACTCTTGGCTTAGAGAAGCACACAGAGTGGAAACTTTGAGCAGAGCCTTAGAGGGGAGAAGGCTGATTGATAGAAAAAAAACATGGGGCAGAAGTCTCCCTCCTACAAAATTGCTGCTGTAAGGAATATCTGGCTTTGATTTTCCTTTTACTTATACCCATTTCACATTGTGGAACTACTCCTGATTTACTGGATTTATTACTGACTTCCTCAGAAATAAAAAAATTAGGTTCATTATATCTTGGTATGAAGCAATCTGTCAATGATAAGGCTGAAAGGCAGAGTTTAGGACTTCTAGAACTTATCCTGTGGTTTTCCTAGTTTATTCAATATAAAGGATTGTGGACGTTCAGAAAGTGGAAAATTCCAGACAACACCAGCATTGACTGGTGCTGTGCAATGTCTGACTTTGAGCAACCTAATCTGTCTTCAAAATAGGCCCTTCTTTGAGAAGGGGTTTGGACCAAATGGCTTCCAGATGTCCCTACCAAACTGTATTGTTTGGTGACTCTGTGTTCCTACTTCTTGCTCACTGTAAAGCTACAATTATGCAGGGCCATGCCCATGGCTTTCCACATGCCCATATTTCAGTGCTTTGAATTCCGGAACTACTTGAAGCACCAGTTTCCACATGAGGCTATGCACTTGTCACGCTCTACAACTGAGCTAACGTACCCTGAGCAACATGGTACCAATACTGTCACTTTCTTTTGCTTCCACCAGCAGTCAAAGCTGCTGCCATCCCTCAATGTACCACCAACTCCTTGACGTCTCATACAATGCATAAGTTAATAAATCAAACTGCACTTGTAGTTAGTTACTCCGTCTGGAGGCCACTGGTTGTCTGCACATTGCTTTCTTATGGATCCTAGTTCTGGGAAAGGATTTCAAGGCTGCCTGTCTTTCAGGAAGCCAAGTGAAGTCCTGGGCAGATTATTGGTTCAGACAGGTTGTCATATAAAACCCAGAAGACTAATAACAGACCCAAGACAGTTGAGGAAGCAGCACAGCTGTGTTTTTATGGTGCTGAATCAGCCAATGGCTACTGTACAGTTATTCTGCCAAGAAGATGGTTTCACAAAGAAGATGTGTTTCACAAAGAAATGGAATTTTCATGTGCGTGCTGTTCACTGACATTTGCAGCATTTGCAACTCCATTAGCAGTTACTGGATGAAAATGGAGCAATTTGGTTTAATAATGCAGATGTCAAAATAGTAAAACATTCAGGACAAATATATTGGGAAACTGTCATAATCAATTTTATTTATTTTTGTTTCTGTGGCATTGTTTGAACACTACATTTCCTGCCACTGAGAAAGATGATAAACAGTATACCTGAGCTGAAGCTAAATCACTCACAAATCTATCTTTTGGCAAGGTGATGTGTCATTAATTCAGGCACCGGAACAAGTAACATTATTAAATATTATGGTACACTTCATCCAGCTCCTCCACAAAATAATTTTCTTAATGTTGTGTTTGTAAAGGAAATTAGTATCAGTCAGTCAAACATGGACATGCACCATTCTAATTACGTATTTTGCCAATATCATAAACCCAGTATGTTTGGTGCCTCAGCAAGTATGTGTATGATGTATAACAGAAATATTTTGTCTTCCTTATATAAGGATAGTATGGCCTATTTCATTTATATACAACTCATTGCCCTAAAAGAGAGGAAGTCTGGGTAGAATAGACTCAGAGTTAGAAAGGTAAGCCAGGGAAAACAGAAGACACCATCCCACCAAGAGCTAGACCTGGATGCTTCTTATGTTTCCTACCAGGCAGTGAGGTTCCACATCACCACAGCATCACCCAGGAATTGACACTAATCTGAAATTATTTTGATCTGATGCTAATGAAGATGTGCAGAGCTACAATTCAAGCTAACAGTTCTTGAAGCACATATACAATCCTGACAGGTTCTTGAACTCAGTGAGGAGTAGAATTAGGGAGTAAATAATTGATAATGTAAGAGGAGAGAGAAAATTCTACAGAATTCTTTACACAAAATGTGGAGTTCCTTTCTACAAATAATTTTAGTGTCATTTTTATGACTTAGATCAATGTGTTAGATGTTGATAAGCACTATGATACTGTTATTAAAGATGAAGAAAAGACCTATTCTTTGAAATGTAGAGAGCCTGGGTGTTTCTAATGAGCACTGTGTGTTACACTATTAATTAGTTGAAAAGAGAGTGAACATATTTATCTATTTATCTACTGGTTGGTCTGTTCATTGCTCTACCTAATTTCCCCCTTATTGTTTGAGTGATCATGAGATGGTGGAGTTTGAGATCCTCAGGGCACTGAGAAGGGCATGCAGCAAGCTCACTGCCCTGAATTTCAAGAGAGCAGATTTTGGCCTCTACAGAAACCTGCTTAGTAAGGTTCCATGGGATAAAGCCCTAGAGGGCAGGGGGGGCCCAGACTGCTGGTTGATATTCAATGATCACCTGTTCCAAGCTTAGGAGCGTGGCAACCTGACATGAAGGAAATAGGGCAAGAAGGCCAGGAGGTCTCCATGGGTGGATAAGATGCTGCTGAGAAAACTCAGAAGGAAAAAGGAAGCTTATAGAAGGTGGAAGCGAGAAGAGATTCAGAGCAGCCCTGCAGGGAAGGACTTGGGGGTGTTGGACAATAAGAAACTCAACATGAGCCGGCTTTGGTGTGCACTTGCAGCCCAGAAAGCCAACCATATACTGGGTTGCATCAAGAAGCGTGACCAGCAGGTCAAAGGAGGCGATCTTGCCCCTCTACTCTGCTCTTGTGAGACCTCACTTGGAGTATTGTGTGTAGTTCTGGTGTCCTCAACATAAAAAGGACAGGGAGCTGCTGGAGCAAGTCCAGAGGAGGGCCACTAGGATAATAAGAGGGCTGGAGCACCTCCCGTATGAAGACAGGCTGAGAAAGGTGGGGCTGTTCAGGCTGGAGAAGAGAAGGCTGCATGGAGACCTCATAGCAGCTTTCCAGTATCCGAAGGGGGCCTACAGCTGGGGAGGGACTCTTCATTAGGGACTGTAGTGGTAGGACAAGGGGTAATGGCTTTAAACTTAAACAAGGGAACTTTAGGTTAGATATAAGGAAGAAGTTCTTCACGGTGAGGGTGGTGAGGCACTGGAATGGGTTGCCCAAGGAAGTTATGAATGCTCCAACCCTGGTGGTGTTCAAGGCCAGGTTGAACAGAGCCTTGGGGGACATGCTTTAGTGTGTGGTGTCCCTGCTCAAGTCAGGGGGGTTGGAACTAGATGATCTTAAGGTCCTTTCCAACCCAAACCATTCTATGATTTTATGATTCTGTGAAATTGTGGGAACTGTCCTAAACCATATAAACTCTAACTGAGTAAACTTTCACATGCTTTTGTGAGGCTTTATGGCATGTCTACTACGTGAAAATAAATGTTTATTTTAACCGCTGGGAGAGTTAGGTTTCGACTTACCAGTAAATCAATTAAAGCACAGATTTGATCTGGCCTACAATTGTCCATATTGTTTAACTGTTAATACTAGAAATAATTAAGCTCCATGCAAAATTTTTGGTCGCTTGCACTACCCAGGAGCCATGGGATAGCATGGATAGAGATCATTCCTTGCATCTGTGAGGCCACACATTTTAGGCAGGCGTAAGGGATCCTAGCAGTATGCTGTGAGCTGAGCTGCTCTATTTGCTCAGAGCCTGGCAGCGCAGAGTTCCCGGTACATGCCTGGGCAATGCACTGACTCACAGCCAGGCTGCTGAAGCAGAAGGTCAGATTGGAAGCTGGAAAAGGTTGAGTAAGGTTTGCTCAGTGACTCTAAGGGTGAGTCAGGCAGATACCAACAATAAAGAAGAGCAAATGGGCTTGATCACAGTCAGTCTCAGATGCTCCTGAATCAGTTGGGCACACTCCTGTGCCAGCTCAGGGATTGCAATTGAGTAGCGGATGGGATTGTTGAGCATGGGATTGCATTATCATCCTTGTTCCAGGCATGATAATACAGTCTCTTTCTATGGACAACTCCTGGTAGCTAGAAAGAGAGCTGGGAAGTGTCCTTAGCTCCTGAAAGTGCTAGTAGCTATTGATCTGATCTCCTGATCTTCTATGACAAGATGACCTACTTAGTGGTGAGGGAAAGGCTGTGGATATTGTCTACCTAGAGTTTAGTAAAGCCTTTGACATCATTTCCTATAGCATTCTTCTGGAGAAACTGGCTGCTCATGACTTGGATGGGCGTAAGCTTCACTGGGTTATAAACTGCCTTGATGGCCAGGCTCAGAGGTGGTGTTCCCCAGGGTTCAGTACTGGGGCCAGTTCTGTTTAATATCTTTATCAGTGATCTGGATGAGGGGATTGAGAGCACCCTCAGTACATTTGCAAACAGTACCAAATTGGGTGGGAGTGTTGGTGTGCTGGAGGGTAAGAAAGCTCTTCAGAGGGACCTGGACAGACTGAATCAATGGGACGAGGCCAACTGTATGAGGTTCAACAAGGCAAAGTGCCAGGTCCTGCACTTGGATCACAACACCACCATGCAACGATACAGGCTTGGGGAAGAGTGGCTGGAAAGCTGCCCAGCCAGAAAGGACCTGGGGGTGTTGGTGAACAGCCAGCTGAACATGAGTCAGCTTGTGCTCATGTGTCCAAGAAGGCCAATGGCATCCTGGCCTGTATCAGAAATAGCGTGACCAGCAGGACTAGGGCAGTGGTCATCCACCTCTACTGGGCACTGGTGAGGCCACACTTCAAATACTGCACTCAGTTTTGGGCACCTCAGTACAAGATATACATTGGGATATAATTGACATACAGTTGAACCTGATGGTCTTAAAGGTCTTTTCCAACCTAAATGATTCTGCGATTCTACTACAATTCTGCATTCTAAGAAAGATATTGAGGTAGTGGAGGTGGTCCAGAGAAGGGCAACAAAGCTGGTGAAGGTTCTGGAGCACAAGTCCTGTGAGGAGTGGCTGAGGGAACTGGGGTTGTTTAACTTGGAGAGAGGGAGGCTAAGAGGCGACCTTTTGCTCTCTACAACTACCTGAAAGGATGATGTAGCCAAGTGGGTGCTGGTCTTTTCTCCCCTATGACAAGCAATAGGACAAGAGGAAATGGCCTCATTTTGCACCAGGGGAGGTTCAGATTGGATATTAGGAAAAATTTCTTCTCTGAAAGGGTTGTCAAGCATTGGAACAGGCTGCCCAGTGACGCTGTTGAGTCACCAACCCTGAAGGTATTTAAAGGACATGTAGATGTAGTGCTTACTTAGGGACATGGTTTAGTGATGGACTTAGCAGTGTGAGATTTATGTTGGAGTCGATGACCTTAAAGGTCTTTTCCAACCTAAACGATTCTATAATAATCCTGCCCTGGGTGGGATTTCCAAGACAACAACTCTCTGCTACCTTCTTTTAGTTCTCAGGAGAAGAAGCCATCTACCACTCCCCTGCCTCACCCTTGTGCTTTCTGTCCTGCTCAAAATGGCTTTTAAGTTAAGGGGCCTGTTTTGTTACCACATGTAAATTTAAAGAGAGTATAAGAATCAATGTAGTTTTTAATGTAAATACAGGGTCTGCACATAGAAAAACAGAGAGAAAAGAAGACAAAAAGAAAAGCAAGCAGGACCTTGACTTCACTCACTGCAAAAATTAACACCAAGAATTCTTCTCACTTCTCTCGTATGAGAATGTGCTCTCTCATACATGCCAACATCCTCTCTCAGTCTTTTTTTCTCTTCCCCGATGCTGCCGGAGACTTCCATCTTTAGTTAGTCATCCTTGCTGTAAGTTTCTTCAAACTGTAATCTTCCAGATCCTGAAGGACCCCTTTGCCAGAGGCACTCCTGAGAACATAGCCCCTGTTTAATGAAATTTAGGACTGCTGAATTAACGGACGTCTGACTACAGGTTTGATTCGTTGTTCATAGCAGAAATCCTGTTCTACCAGCAACTGTTTTTAAGGAATCCTGTTACAAAATATGTACAGTTGTATATTCATGTCCCTGTATTTTACTTTTTGTCAAAAAGAGTCAGAGTTTAAGAATATCATGATCTTTGTGTGTGTGTCACATTGGGAATTTGGACTGTTCATCTGCTAACCTGCTAACCTTCTTCTTAGGAATCCCAAACATACAGGCACCATTTGAACCAGTTTCCCCAAACCAGTTTAATCTTTCACTCTCTCTGTGTACGTGTCTCTTAGTCTCATGCAAAAGCCCCACATGTACCACCCTGAAAGGATGGATAAAGGTCTGTTTTACTGACAAGCAGAGATGGCCTCACTCATCTTCTGCTGGTAGACCACATCGTCTGCAGCATGTTCATCAGTTGCCAGCTGTCAGAAGTCCTTTAACTTATGAGCAAGTATAGAGATGATAAGCAGCAGGGTTGAGAAGAGATGGGACCTACACGTTTTGAGGAGGAGAGAAGCTGCCTAGAAGAGCTATCAGCTGTCATTTAGAAAGCAGTGGTGCTTGCATCTAAAGTGTGTTTGGTTCTGTAGCCCACTCCACAAACTAAATTGCAGCAGATGGAGGGCTCCAGGGCCATGCAGTGGGTGGCAGGAGAAGCAGTGTTACCCCAGAGTGGTCATGGCCAAATTCAGCCACCTGCATGAGGCGGCCCACACAGGACCATGAGGTTTGCACCTGTGGGCAGGGCTAACCTTCATCCAGGGCACTGCATGTCCTTGTTACAGGTTGGATTTTTCTTCTCTGGCGGGGCATCACAGTCACTGGGTGATGTCTGATCTCTGTGGTATTGTGACCTTCTATCTCAGGGTAAGTTTTGGCCTCTGGGTTGACAAATCAAGACTGTTTTTTGAACTCTGTTTTATTACAGTAAAGTTACATCAGCTCACCCATGCTGGCTTCTTGCACTATGCTAGGAAAAAGTTCAGTAAGAGCTGAAACTACCTCTCTGGCCTAGGTTTGAACCTTACAAATATCTCTCCTTTTCAGCATAGTCAGGAAAGATAGGGTCATCTTTATACCTGATATCTCAAGCAAAGCAGTGGGTAAATATCAAAGATGTTAAGGCAAGGCAAACATATCCCTTTTATGTTTGTGGGCAGCACTAATGACACAGGGTGAAATTTATCCTCTTATCAAAGATCAACACAAATCTAGGCATTACTTCAAAGGTGCATTGATCCTATAACTGGCTCCTGGCACTGAGCTGGATTTCACCAAAGTCCAAACCTTCTGAGAAGCAATATATTTTATATATCTATGTAAAAAATAGTACAGTGTGTTCAGATACAGACACACTTAGAAGTCTGCACTAGCTATCTTGACTTTGCTAGGACAATGTATTGTTTTTTATCTTGTGTTCACATATTTTGGACGATTCTTCCTAGTCAGTTGTCCCTCCCTCCCACTTAATCAGTCAAAACATCCATGCTTTTCGCAACTACACAATATTTACTCAAGCTCTATGTTTACTGAGGAAAAGCTGACAGTCCAGTGACTGAGTGTTTAGTATTCCAGATACTGCTCGGTTTGGAGGGGAAAGCAAGAGTGAAGGCACTCTCAAAGCCATTCTTTCAGGTCATAGTGAATAATAATGACAACTATCTAATGTTTCCTACTAACATTCAGCCAATGGGCATTCAGCCAATGCTCTAAGATACCAAAAAGGTCTTGCAGATGGGGAAAATGTGAAAGGCAAGGGACAGGGCAGCAGAGCCAGTGCAAGAGCAAGTTCAAAACTGGTGTCTTTTTATTAGTGGTCACGTGCATAAATGTGTCACTGCAGAGAAGGCATGGGGTTCTTATACTGGAAGTATGATCACACTGGGTATGAACATATGCATTGTAAATACTGTAGGAGAAGATACGGCATCTGCAGTTGATGTTTTCTCTTTCTTTTGTATTTTCTTTCTGTGGCTGCATTTGGGCAGGGTGTGACAATATTTGCAGTCTGAGGAGTAGCATCAGAACATCTAGTATTCCTGTCTACTAGCAAAAATAAAGAAAACACTTCAGCTAATTCACTGCACCTTCGTGTGCATTAGTCACTGGTCCCTGCGCACTCTAATTATAGACTGCCTTGACGTTACAACTGTAGGGCATGAAGCAAAAACTTCACAAAAGTTGTTTTGGTATCTCTTTTTTCCTTGCTCTGCTAATGGAGAAGCTGCTTTAAACACAGATCTGTGCTCAAAGCTGTCCTGTTCTTGGAATGTGGTTGTGGTGGTTAATATGGTTATGGTGTCAGCTGAGATTGATTAGAAGGTGCTTTGCTCAGGATAGGTAAACCTACGTGGTAGTCTGTTCTTCCTTTTTTTCCTGAGAAAATCAGATTTATTTTTTTTTTCTCCGTGAGAGTAAGACATAAAGAATCTTTACATAACTGAGCTGTATTTTTTTAACCTGAGTTGCTCTAAATAGATAACCAAGGACAGCTCTAAATCCCATGTGCTATGGCTCACTGTGCAAGTTACAATTTATTAAACTCTTATATTCAGGAGATTAAGTCAGAATTCCCATGTTCAGTCATGTACATGATTGCTTTGGGGGCTCCAATAGGTCAGACACTGACAGTGTCAGGCATAATTATCTCCTGAATATATTCACACCCCCTGCAAAAGCCAATGTTTGTTTGGTTTTGCCTTATTTAAGAGTGTATTCATTAGTTTACAACCTTTTGTGAAGCTTTCTAAGCTTCAGCTGAATGAATAAAATCTGCAAGAAACACAGATTCCCTGAAGATTTTATTATGACATAAAACACATTGAAGGAAAATTTTGTATTTCCATAAAAAATTCAAGACATAATGTTTATTTTTGCACACTGATGCAGCTATCTGTATGTGTTGGGGCTCATGGTGGTAAACACACAGTAATGCACAATATCTTGTTTTTCTGAGTTACTGGGTTTGTATGTATATAATAAATTTATATTTTTTCACTTTATAATGCGTTTTGAGCTTATAAAATGTGATAGGTCTCCAGCAGTGGACTGGAGTGGCTATTCCAGGTATAGCAGATAGTATTCAGGTAGAAAGTTTGTACAGTGCAAATGTGAAATATCAATAGCATAACTGAAGAATTAATACTACAGTGAGACAACTGGAAACACTGTTAATAAGCTGAAGACCAGGGCACATAGATGAATACAATTGAGTTGTGGTAGCCTAACAAGTTGTCACCTATCCATTGAGTCGACATATCTGACCCTGTGTCTGTCCCAACTTTGAGGAAAAACATATTAATGTAAAGCTCTTTGGCTGACTTCTTGTCTGGAAATTCAAGAAATACTGTTTCTCTCCCAAATATTTTTAATTCATTCTTTGCTGTCACAGTAAGCAGGTATCGATAACTAAATAATCAACATCTTTGTACTGAAACAGTTACTTTCTACCTATGTAGTAGCTTGATTCTGGCAGCTTGTGATCTTTGTTCCTTTCACTGATAGAAAAACTCAGCTGTGCTGGGGGAAGGCATCCTCAGAGCTCATGCTCCAGTTGATACTAAACAACATGTTATTCGTGAAAAACCACAGCAACTCCCCCTATCTATTTTGAGCCTAAGCTGTTGCACCAGTTCTGCTCAGTGTTCTCTTCATTGTTAATTCTTTTATAAAAAAGATTATTTTAAAAAATAGAAAATATTTTTCAAACCAAAAAATCTGACAGCTGAAAACCATACAAGAAACTAAGTTTGTATGCATTTTAATAAAAAGGAAAAATGCTACTAAAAAACCAAAATCACATAGAAATTTTCAGTAGAAGGAAAATCTAGCACCATATGAAACACTTAAATGGCACCAGCATATAAAGAAATGTCAGTTACAAGACTCATATATACCTATTTATTTCAGAATGCCACTAAAACATTAAATAAAATAGTTTGGAAAATATTTGCCTTCTGAGTTGGGGTAAAAATTAAAATGAACAATCCTCCCTTCCTCCTCCTGCTCCCAACATTACATGCAATTTTTTGTATTTACTTCAAAAGAGATTTCTGAAAAAAAAACAACAAACCAAACAAAAGAACCTAAACAAAACAAAACAAAAAAAAACCAACAAACAAACCAAACCAACCCAAAACTTGTTTACAGAGAGTTTTGGCTTGCTAGTTGTCTGCCTGCCCAGAAAGTACTCCTCAGTTTCCCCTTCCTTTCGATAAGTGAAATTCTTAGTCCTCATTTGGGGTTACTAGCAGCTAAATGTGAAATCTTTTGGCCCTTCTGCTCCTCTTTGCTGTTGCCTATTCAGGGAGTTTTGTCAGCTTTGTGATTTTTCCTTTAGCCTTAAATACAGGTGGCTATAATATGGGTAGCTGTAGCTCTCTTCTCAAGTAACAGAATATAAAGATGAAAATAGCTATTGGAAAATTCAATTTTCTGTTTTAATGAGAATAACCTTGATGAAAAATTGCTGGCTAGCTCAGCCCTCCAGTCTTCTCCAAGTACGTTAGATATTCCATTTTAGATATTTACCTCTGATAGAATCGTAGAACCATTTAGGTTGTAAAAGACCTTTAAGATCATTTAGTTCCAAGCATTAACCTAACATTGCCACAACAGGATGGAAGCTGACTTTCTGTAAAGCTTAGTTTTTACATTAAATTAAGTATTTTACTTCTAGAATACCCCTTGACTCACTAGCATAGTGATGATTCAAGAGCAGCAAATTATCATAAAGGTAATGTAGTAGTAACGTTTTGTGACATTTGTCAGTTTATCTTTGGTTACATCAGGGAGGGACAAGATGCCTGTGTTCTTCTGAGTAGTTATTTTTGAACTGCATCTGATGCTTCACTCATTAAGCTTTCAGCTTCCTGAGATGACAGATCAAGAAGTTTTTATGTTTTGTCTGGAATTTAAATATGCTGGATATTGAGATGGTATATAGACACCTCTTCACGCATGTATGTGCGTGTGCTTGTGTGGTTTCACTTCCACATAAAAGAACTGCAAATCTTCCCATAGCGATTCCAGCCAATGAAATTCTTATAAAATATTTGACTTTTTTCCATTTTTCAAAACACCCTTTCTACAAGTGCTGGAATAATTTCTAAATAATTTCTAAAACTATGCTCTGTTATATGCATACTTACATTGTCAGTCACAATAATATGTATTATTAGAATGCTATTCAGAGGTGTACCAGATATTTTCCTTAAAAAATGTAGGAAAATAGAAAATAGAAGCTCATCTAAGAAACAGTTTATGGGGTTAGGCTTCAGGTATGAGATTATAGAATCATAGAATAGTTAGGATTAGAAAGGACCTTAAGATCATCTAGTTCCAACCCCCTGCCATGAGCAGGGACACCACACACTAAAGCATGTCACCCAAGGATCTGTCCAACCTGGCCTTGAACACCTCCAGGGTTGGAGCATTCACTACTTCCCTGGGCAACCCATTCCAGTGCCTCACCACCCTCACTGTGAAGATCTTCTTCCTTATATCTAACCTAAACTTCCTGTTGAAGTTTGAAGCCATTACCCCTTGTCCTACCACTAGAGTCCCTAATGAAGAGTCCCTCTCCAACATCCTTATAGGCCCCCTTCAGATACTGGAAGGCTGCTATGACCAGCTATTCATCAATATTGTCCATTTAATGTCAATATTGGAGATCATAATTATGGTATGTGAAATAGCTGTTCTCCCTACTATAGAGGGCTGGTCAATAAGACTATCTTACCCCTTCTTCATATGATACATAAAGCTTCTCCAAAAGACATTACTTAGATTAGTATAAGAAATAGTCCCCTAAAAAGGACAAATGATGTATCTTATATTTTTCTCTCCTCTCTCTTCTCTCTGTCTCCCTAATTTTTTTACTGAGTTAATTAAGTCAATTTTAATAGGGAAAGTTTTCAGTCAAAAATCATAGTCTGTTCTATTAGCTATTTTTTTTTTTTTTTAGAAATGACAGAAGTAACAGACATTTCAGGAGCCAGGAGAGAAAACAGGCTGAAAGGGAGATGAAAAAAGAATTAAGAAAACAATTATCAAGTAAGAAAGGCCATTGTATGGAAGGATAGTAGAGGTTCACTCCTCTTTGGGAGAAGGGAGTCAGAAGAGAAAAACATGAACATGAAGAGGCCCATAGGAACCCATAAAGTAATTTGTGGTTAAAACAGGCTACAGCTCACAGCTGAAGTATCCAAAGGCTAAAATTAGTACCAGAGCAGAGCCATCACTGTGAAAGTAGTGCCAGGGATGAACTACAGCAAGAAAAGCAACTGAGTCTCAGAAGTGCTGGAGAGGTATTTTACTTGATTATGTTTTTTTGGTCCTGGAATGACAGAACTTTCCTTGCTTTGAGCAGAATCATCATCACAATGAATCATCAGCATATACCAGACAGACCACACAAGAGAGATGGGAAACCAAGAGACAGGCAACTTGATACTTAAACAATAAATAGTCTTGTTCCTCCACTAAACCTTCACTGTAGTATTTTCTTTGTCCATATTGTGGACTAGCTTCCTTAGTTCTGTACTTTTGAGGAAGCGGTAGTGCTATTGTAGCCTTTAATTCAATGTCACTTCATGTATATAGTACAAATTTGGGGAGCAACAGATCAATATTTTCAACATTTTGTCTTCCTTATTAGAAAATATTTTTGTCAGGAAGATGATGGTGCAATTAAAGGAACATATTTATTAAATCACAGACACATATGACTTAGATTTCCTTAAAAAACCCAGAACACCTGATTGCATACTGTGACTGGGCAAATGCATGGGTCACCCTATGTTTCTGAACATAGCAATAAAGATTTAGGATTTAATTCTGTAAATGTATGTCAGACTGCTATAAATTTAGGAACAATTTCCTTTGATAACTAACTGGAAAATTAGTGTCATTCTTAACAAGAAAGAGCATGTTTCTAACAGAAACATGCTGTGACAAAATGCCCTAAGAACTAAATATCCTGGAAAGAATTTTAATTCTTGTAAAGATAAGCAATTGAAGGAATGCTAATTCTCTCTTTACTAGGAATGATTAGGAATGACTGTGCACCACAGCTACATACCAAATGTCTTCAAGAGTCTGGTAGTATTTTTATAGGAAAGCTTATGAATCATCTTTTTTTTTTTTTTCAGATGTGTTAATACACTTTGGTAAGTAAAGACACATAAGGAAAATGAATATTACATTGTGAAACATGGCTCCTCGATTCCATAAAGAACTGTTATGAATAAAACACTGGAATTTGCCTCGCAGTGTTGGAGTCATTGCAATCAAACTGCAGGCAGGCAAAGAACTCGGCAAGATGAAAAGGATATCAATAGTTTGGTGGTCAATAAATGTTTTGAGAATTACAAATGGAAATATTTCAGTCTACAGCAATGATTTAAAAAGAGCAATAAAACCGAAGCATTTCTGGGGGATATAAACCAGTTGCTCACTAATGACATAGGAAAAAAACATTCTCTGCATTTCAGATAATTCCGTAAGTTCATAGCTAGCAACTGAGTGAATGAAGGGTAGAAAAAGCCAGCTGCTGAATAACTTCTTGCCTTGCATTAAAGAGGAGATCAAAACACAGGAGCTGTTAGGCTGATAACTATGAAAAAATGAAAATAGTCACAGTTGGAAAACGAGAAAAGACCAGAGGTTTAGATGACATTTCCAAGTATACATCCCCTAAATGATAATTTTGTCATTTGTTTTTAGGCACAACAGTGGTCACTTTCATGATACTAGACACAATATTTCTTAGTTTTCAAATAATCACTATTTTTATTAAAAATGTAGTTTGATGTAAAAATGAATAGTTCCAGCATGATTGTACAAAAGATTGAAAGATGATTTCTGTAAATTTAGAATCTCTTTTCAGGGATTATCTTGTTTTGTTGAGATATTAGATTGACAAGTTTCAAAAGCTGATTTTATTTTCCTGATCACTATTCCAGTAATGTACACTATTAAACATAATTATATGTATTGTATTTTATCGTATTTTATTGTACTTATGGTATTTTATTGTGTTTTATTTTATCAGAACTTTCATTTTTGGGGAAATTTCCTAGAAAAGTGACACTCAGTTTTACAGAAATACACGAAAACCCCTCAGAATTCTGTTGTGTACACTACTGGTGTGTTCAATGAATCTGGGATAAACTTCTGGGCATTTGAATATGATACAATTCTTCCAAATAAATGCATGAAAATTTTTATAAACTATGGTTTGTCCCTATTAATGATTGTTCTCTTGGCCATTAAGGGAACATACAGTTTTCAGGAAAGTTTTGTATTCTGTGCCACAAAAGTTGTTTTCCATGTTCATTTTCCTGACAAACCAGAAAAGCAACATGTACCACTTCACTCACCAGCACCAAATTATGGCATTAGCCACATCACTCAGTTGGGAGCTCTTTGGTCTGACAGTCTGTCCTGAGGAGCTCTCGGGGCATTTTGAACTCATACACTCCGTGGGCTGTTACATCCCTGAAGACTGAAGATATTCCACCTGCAACCCTGGCCACAGTGAGGTAGGAAGTGTAGAACCCATGGGTGATGTTACCTCTGCCCTTCTTGATCTTGGGGTAGTGATCAGGAACTGTGAAAGGGAAAAATGTGCTCAAAATAACCCCAGTGTTTGTTTTGGTGTAAGCCTCTGGACATGGTCTTTGTATGGTCAGGCGTAAGGGAGGAGCTATCTGACACTGAGCTTACAGGAGGTAAGATGGATATGTAATTAATAATTTAAAATGTTACTGTCCAACCAGTACATGACTTCCCATCCTCAAGGACCCAACAAAAACCAGTGGGAGGGAGCTGGAGACAGCTCTTGATATATAGCCAGACTGGGGGAGAAATGGTTAGTACAACAGAGCAAAACACTCACTTTGGCAAAATAACCCCAGCTCCAAGCCTAGCAGGTTAAGTCAAAAGGCTGTCCCTCTTGGCTGAGGGCAGTCAAACACCTTATGTGCAGAGGTCCCAGAGTTTTCAAGAGCAGATGGCGCCTTTCTCTATGAAACACTTAATGATGTGTGCTAATGAAGCTGGCGTTGACGCTGTTTTGGGACATAGGGGCCCTTTGCAGGCTCCAGGTACACTCTGTGCTCTTTTATCTGGTGGAGCTCAGTGAATGAAAAGAAATAAAAGAACTGTTACTTTGCTTGAAGGGAAATTCACTGCAGCCAGGGTACCAAATGTCTATGTATATGTTAATCGACTCCAAATGTATCTGCAAAAGAAAATTGTTTAAACGAACTCCATAATTCAATATACCCACTCAACCCTCCTTAAGATTTTATTCCTCCTGCAGTCATTTATTATAGGAATGCATTATTTTATCCCCAGCTGCTTAACAATCATGACTACCACTGGTCTTTTTTTCAGTAAGAGGTTCTCATGAAACCCTGGCCAGGTTAGCTTCCCACATGGGAGTAGACTTGCAGACAGGGAGTGGAACATGAGTAACAATCTTTTCCTATGCTTTATGTTAAAACAGCTTGTACAAAATCATGTAAGAAAGCTGTGTTGCAGGCAAGAAGAGACCAGAGCTCTTCTGCATGGCAATATTTACAGACGTTACCAAAGTGGCTTTATTCCTCCTGAAGAATTCTTCCAGCCTTCTGGAAGAAATGTGCCAGGGAAAGCTTTTGTCAGCAGCTATGGTCATCATGCCCTCAGCCATCTTCCTTTGCACTGTCTCACCTGTGCAGCTGAAGGACAGAGGCTCCTAAAAAGCACCATGCCATGTCATGAAGGAATGTCTCAGTTATGGGTGCAAGAGGACTGACGTTAGATAAGTCGATGTTAATTTTGTCCTTTTTTGACTGACAAGTTTTTGACTTTGCAACCAGAGTAATAGTTCTATTTTAATGTTGTTAGATACATTGCCTATATTTCTTACACAGGTTGAAAATAATTCTGTTGCAAGTACATGTGGCAATGTTATTGTTAAAAGTCATTGTTAAATGTTATCAAGCCCATAGCAGCCGCAGTCACTCTGAACTTCCAGTAAATGATGGAAATGGCAGAAGGAAGGATTTAGGGAGGGAAGGTAAACTAGTGCCTTTTACTGCCTTTGTATAATGGCTGGAGAAGCCTGCTCTGTGTGTCTGTTTATATGAAGATGGTGGAAAACTACTTTGTTCACATGGCTCCTTCAGAGCTGAAGATGAGCCCCTGAAGCCATGCAGCACATCTGATGGAGAAAGTCAACAAGGATAGGAAGGTGGTTTAGCTCTCACAGTTCTCTTCTAAGGGAGGTTCTCTGGTCAGAGCTCCTGCTGTAGCAGGTGTTGCTGGTTATTTAGTTGTGGTGTCCAAGTATTTGTGTTCAGTTGCTATTTTGACATGGTGTCATGGCTTTGCTGACAGATGGGAATGGCACCACACATGTACCTGGGACATCATAGACAAATAGAACTTCATGGGAAACACTAGACATATGTATCTTCCAGAGCTTTCTTCTTGCAGAATTTCAAGAGCCTGCTTGCTGTAAGCAATGAAAACATGGGAATGTTAACCTAAAGGGTCAAAATAAGATTTTTTTCTGTCTGATGAGAAATACTTGGCAAAGCATAGTTTCTTCACTGAATATATATAGATATGAATATATGTCATTTTAATGACAGATGTCTTCTTTAGCTGTTCAAAAAATGAAGGTTTTTACAATATTAGATTTATTTCCTCCCTGCCAGCATGCTTTACTGTTTTCAGTGAACACCATACTAGAGAACCACACTTTGTCCATGATATGGAGTATGATGGCACTGAAAGGTTCCTCTCCTCAAGAATAAGAACAGTCACAACCTGGTAGATTAGAAATATGAAACAGATGGATGAATTTCTGGTTTAGATTTAAAATTACTATCTCTCTCTCCACAGTTTTTTCTGGCTGCACATGGATCTGAGCACGGTTTCACATGCTAGAAAACACATGAGGAATTTTATGTTCGCATCAACTCCCAGTGGGATTTTGCATATGCATAGATAATCAAATTATTCATGTTTGCTGGACTGGGAGTAGAAGTGTAACCCTCCATGGAGTGAATGCAGGATATTTAGAATATATCTCAAGCTTTTCTGCACGTTTTTGTTCAGTACTACAGTGCTCTGGGGAAGCTGTGAATTCACCTCAGCATACTTCTTTGGAACCCTAAAGCTGGAGAATTGTATTTAAACCAGAAAATTCTTAGGACTGTTCTTTTATTTTTATGAGCATTTCCTTTTAAAACAAACCATCCAAAGTAAGCAAATTGTAAAAGACATATTACAGTCATTGTTTAGGTGGCATAAAGTTGTAGATTTGTGTTCAATCATGTGAAACATAGTAGTGATCATAAGGCTAACAGAAAAAAAGAAAGAACACACTGAAAAAAATATCAGTGTAATTGTGAAAAGAGCTACTATGCCTGTTTGTATGGGGTCGTGCTGTCAGGTTTGTAATCTCCACCAGATAACTAATACCTGCTCAAAAGGCAACTAAACGTGTAAGTTGTTTCCCCTGGAGTCACTGGGTCTCTTTCCAATGACTCATTGCTGCAGAGAAATGTACCTATTCCATTCCCTCAGCTGGCTTTAAAAATATTTTGAACAGCTTGTCAGATTAAAATAGGTGCAAGTAGGCAATTTACACTGAGGTAAACCCTGTCTGTTAGCCTATGAGGAAATTACAAGAAATTTCTCCTGGTTCTGTTTCAGATAATAAGGAAATGAAAAAGAAAGGGGAAAGAGGAAAAAAAATCCCAACAAACAACAAAACCAACCAGAACCACAGAAAATGACAAATACTGACATTAGATTTTAAGAATATGTCTTTTAAAATATGCCCAAGAACTTATCAAAAATAAAGAGAATACAGGCTTTTAAATTGCTGAATCAGTGCTTTTTCAATATAAATTTATGATTTACTGTCAAAGTATTGCCTTCCCCCTGAAGACATTTTCTTCAACAGAACTTTGCATGGGAATTTTTTAACAGCTCTATATTGTGAGATTGCAGTTATTTTTTATTTTTTTAATTAATATAGTGAGACACAGTATTAACAATAAAAAAACAAAATTCCCCTATTTACTAATTAAATCACACTGGATGCCATGAGGAATAATCATTAATAATGAAAATGAAATACAATTTACTAGTCACATAAGCACAGTGAGCAGGGCTGACAACACTTTTCCTGTGCATTTTTGACTAGATGATCTGTAGATATGAGAATTTCAAGGAGACCAGCCAAGGCTTGCAGAGCAGAGCCCACAGTTTCTCATTTGACTGAGGCCTCAAACCTCTCAAAGACTTTGTGCCGTCTTGAAATCTTGCAGCACTGCTGATTAGAGCAAGCCCTGGTAGATGCTGTATTGATTGGGGGCTGAACAACTGCAGAAAATGAGATGACAAATTCAAAATGACTGTCTACAACAGGGATAGCATGCTTGTCCTTCCTTTCAGTTTTCTCCCAGGAGTGATGAAGTTTTCCTGAGCATGGACCCAAATGGAAGGTAAAACTTGCCCACTGCTGTCTCCTTCTCTTCATGAAGAGGGTAATATTCTAGGGAATAAATTTCTATATTTACCAGATCATGTTAGTAATACAGGAGCTGAGAAGTTCCACTGACTGCGAAAAGTCCTTGGCTCAGATTTCATGCCCATCATCACAACCCTACAGCATCTAACACAACAGGATACAAGACTAGCTGGGGTCACTGGATGATACCACAGTATACAATTTAATCACAAACCTATTGCAAATTAGATTTTGAAAAGACTGCTTTCAGAAGCATCACTAACAACAGAAAAACAATATAGTAGCCTGGAACCCACTGACAGGAGGAAGGAGCAGATGTCTAGTTCTCTGCAAATTTCTAAAGGCTTTCTCAATAATGGGCAGTAATCAGTTCAGCAGAATGAAGGTGAGCAGAAGCGCGAGTAACTGCATCAAGTTAAGTAAGGGCAAATGTTAACTGTCTGAATAACCTCTGTGACAGCAAAATCTACATGTCTTTGGAGAATTTTCCCAAAGGAAATGGTGAAAGCCTCTCTAACTGACATACATAGACTAGATTTAAAAAAAAGCTTAATGTGTAATAGACAAAAATCATGCTTTTGTGCAGAGGGATAGAATATTCTAACAATTTTCTCCAGCTGTGATTTAAAATACAGAGACAATATATCCCTAAATAGAAATATTTATTTTCCCTCTTTATTATTTTCTGATTTGCTTTTCCTTCAGACAATCAACTGAAAATCAGAGTATGGAAATAAAATATATAAACCAAATATTTCATTAAAGCTATACTGGCTGATTATTGAACCTTCTCATGGACTCCTGAAGAAACATAAACTATCTCCTGCTCCTCTTATGCTGCATTCTGAATAGTAGTGTAGAGAGTACCTTTATTATGACTTGTTTTTTAACCTGGTGATATAGCAAAGTTAAGACCTTGATCAGTTTTCAGATCAGAGTAATATTCTATGCAGTCATATGAAAGTGATAATTAGGGTATTTATCTGAGAATATTTTTTTTTAACTCAAAGTTCAGGTTATTCTACACAAAAATACTGTGTACAAGTAGGTACACCTTGACAGCAAAACATCTGCAATGTTATGCAGTAGTTCAGTATGTTTTTGTAGAAAGTGACCTCCATAATGTGAAATTGTAGGTTTAATATTTTGCTTCTTTTTAGGCGGATGACTAAGGTCTCAGATGGAATATTTTCAAGACCTGGTGCAGGAGAGAGGTTAATTAAAATGAAGAATATTTTTCCAGTTGTAGAAGTCTGCAATTATGGTGGGTTTTTTCCTATTTTTAAGCTACTCTCAGACATACTGATTTTTGCTTATAGTCTGATGAACGAGATGACCTGACATCTCCTGCACTTGCAGACATACTAGGGCTCATGGGCTGATATAATTCTCCAGTAAAAGTTCAAGAATCTGATTGAAACATACTTTCTATAATGATAGTCTAGAAATGGATAACCACAGATTCTAAAATATTCATCTTTCTAATAGGGTTGTTCAATGTAGTCCAAATCACATCTACATGTAGTTTCACCTCTAGTAAAGACAAAACATGTGCTTGTCTTCTTATTGATTTTACATTCTTATAGGAGAAGGCAAAAAAATATTGTTTTTCCCCTACCCTGTGCACCATTTTAAATATGACTCTACCCCTTCTTTAATTCCATTCTGACGCACAGATCTTTTATCTATTCAGGCATATGCTTGGGGGAAATAGTGAGTCTAATTTCAGTGATGGCAAGAGCTCTATAAAAATCACCAGGGCAATTGTATTAAGCTCAAGCTGCTGCTTTCTAATAGTAATGGTCTGGAAGTAAACTTAAACCAAACAAACCTAGACACAGCCATTTCTTATGGTACAGTCCACTGTAGCTGTCTACCTCTACCCAATAGGTCAACAACGTAACTTTACAAAGCCAGTTCTTGAGCCCCTTTTAAAAAAACCCCAAATGTTCTACCTGAAACTGAAAGACATGTCTGATATTAAGGATTAGTGAAGTCTACCTTGCAAAACCCTCTTCATGATGATAATTCCAGTGGTGTCAGTAGCACTAAAACAGTCAGGTGATATTCACCGACCATATGAAAGTCTTTAAGCATTTTCAAAGTTCTTTTCAAAGACCAGACATGAAAGCAGATGTGCTTCTGTTGTACATAATGAATGACATATCTCAGAGGTCTAGAAGATGATGTTGGAATAGACATATCTTTTAGTTTGGAATCCTTGCTGATGAACGAATTTGAGTTCAGTTGAATCATGAGTTCAGTTGAATCTAAACTTCAGTTTTCCTTGTACTATATATCCATTATAAACTGGCAGATGTCCTACAGAAAACAGATAATGTCCTTGTTCACATTTATACTTTTTGAGTATGCATTGAAATATTTATATATTTTTACTTTAAAAAAATATTTTTGATTATCTGCTGTTGTCAGGTATTATTACTTTGTCAGTTTTACTAGTAAGGTAGGCATGATATAAATCAGAAGATATAATAAATGCATTTACAGGACATTTAAACAGCTTGAAATCCTAGTGAGGCAGAACAATAAATATAAAATGATGTTGGCTTTATGATTTTAAAATACTACCTGTGGAGAATCAAACATGTTCCATTATATTAGGAAGTTTGGCATCCACTGAAAGAAAAGGTATAGGAAACGCTGTGTCCCTCATGAATGCTTGGTAAGACATGCTGTCTTGGGCAAACCCTAACTGCGCTAGCAGGAAAAAAGCCATATTTACTTCATTAATGTTATACAGACATTTCATTAAGAAGTGAAATTATGGGTTTACAGAAAGAAAGGTGTCTTCACTGTAGTCTTCAGGAACTGACAGTCTTATAAGGCTTGACCTTGTTTTAATGAGATGTTTCTGAGATGTCACCATTGTGTCAGTCTGATCACTGAGATTCACTGGCTATGGGTGGTTGGTCTTTCCTTCAGCAATGTGGTGGGGTTGACAAAGGCCACAGTGAAAGAAGTGAAATGGTGCACCTTACCCCACAAATCACTTACACTCACCTACAATTTCGCCCTTATTCATAGTTTTGACCACTTCTGCTTCCATATCCCTTAAGGAATCTACTGATTGAGATTTGTCTTAATTTCCAACAGAAAAGATCCTCATCAATTCCCTTGAGGAAAGAAGTAGGGCCACCTACAGCCAGCTGCCCAGAACTGTGCCTAGAAGGTTTTTGACTATCTCTGAGGAGAGAGACTCCACAACCTCCCTAGGTAACCTGTCCCAGTGCTTGATCACCCTCAGAGCAAAAATGTGTCTCCTGATGTTTAGACAGAACCTCCCGTGTTTCTGTTTGTGCCTATTGCCTTTGGTCCTGTCACTTGACACCAAAAAGCATGACTCAGTCTTTTTTGCACTCTTCAGATATTTGTAAATATTGATGAGATCCTCCTTATAGGCTTTCTCCAGGCTAAACAGTCCTAGCTCTCTTAAACACTCCTTATATGTGAGGTGCTCCACCACCCTCTGGTCCAGGCTGTTCAGCCAGTTTTTAAATCTGCCTCACTGCCTGCTCATCCAGTCCATACTTCATCAGCTTCTGTAAGAGGATGCTATGTGAGACAGTGCTGAAAGCCTTACTGTAGTCTAGGTAAGTAATATTCACTGCCGAGGGGAGTCTAATCTCCCAAGCCAGTTTGTTCTTTGTAGGATGTTATCAGGTTAGTCCTTCATATGCCTGGAAATGGTTTCTGGAATTAGCTGGTCCACCACATTCCCAGGGGTTGAGGACAGGTTGACTGGCCTGTAGATCTCTGGGAACCACAACTGGAGAAAGTATTTTCAATGAGGACAAGTAGTTTGGAAGACACAGTGAGTATCACAATAATAAAACTAAGAGTTAATAAGCAATTGGTAAGATAAGATTCAAATTCTCAGGACAGAAATGTAACACAGAAAAACAAGGCAAAAGAACTGCTACTGGAAAAATCAATGTAGGTGATGGCAAGCCAAGACAAAGTTCAGAAAACTACTCGAATGCACTGTGTTCAGAAGGAAGGACGAACCATAGAAACAGGAAGTAATTCTTCACTGCAGATACTGGACATAAATGTTTCAGTAAGATACAAGACAAGACAACCTAATAAGTCCTTAAACTGTGTTCTGCTGCTGCTGCTAAACCATGTATGTTCTTTCATTGCTGATCGTGGTGTGCAGCAAACATGCTCTGCAGTGGCAGGAAATTCATCTTAAAAAGTGGGCAGATTAGGAAGTGGAAAGAATGGTACAAATTTGAATAAAACAAAATCTAGATTGCTGGTTCTGTAAGTTTATGGATGTGAAATTTGTGAGATTATGCTTTTAAATTCTGCTGGGAATAAATATATTGTGATGTCCTCTGGAGGGCTTGGTTTAGTTGCAGTTTAGTATACTGTTGCTTCATTAGGTTATGGTCAAGCCATTTGATTGACAGAAGTGATGTACTGTCTGAACGCGCTGAAGTGTAATGCTGAGGTCACTAGAAATCACATGGCAGCTGATATGGAAGTGGGATGTGATTGTACATTAAAAAGCTTATATTCAGGTTGCTTAACTGGCTTAAGCCAGCTGAAGTATGGCTGAATATGTGCTTTATGTTCATGCAAACCTTTTACAGGACTAGATCAAATGTTAAACTATGATATGTAATGTGATTTTTCAGTAAAAACATATTATGGTTAATTGCATAGAAAGCTGAAATAAACCCCTACACTTTAATTTTATTCTATAATAATGCTGGTTTCTGATTTGACCAGACAAAAAACTGCATGCAGTTATAGCACATGAAAACTTTGTGCAATGTAGTGTATAAAAGACCTCAAAGAAAGCTGACCTCAATGCGCCCTAAGCACGATTACAAAGGATATTTAAATAAGCATTTCTAACAAAAATCACAAGCAGCAGATTCAGGATGAAAATTGCCATGTGATAAGCACAAACTGGACAATTACATTTGTTTGGTGGTCCTTTCCTTTGTACAAATCAGGTGAACTTCTAGCTTTATACTCAGCATCTTGTTTTGAAATTAAATACGGATTCAACAGAGCAATATACACAAAAACCTCAGAAAAGTTAACTAGAACCAGATGTTGAGCAAGATGCCACACATGGAGAAACCCCCTTTAAACAACCACCTTACTGTAGTGACTTGAGTCAGCTCAGTTTATGGCAAACAGAAAGGAGCTTTTCTTAGTTGCTATAAACTGGTGCACACACTTCAGCATGTGAAACCAACACCCCCTTAAAAGACACAGTGGTTGGTTGTAGGATTTAGAGTTTTATAATTTTGTATCCCTGGTGACCAACTCTGGATGATACAAAAGCACAAGCCTGGACAATCTACTGGCTTCACATGACAAGAACTGTGTGTTTGTTTTTCTTTAACCTGAATGTTTATGCCTTTCTTGTGTACATTCCAAATCAAAGTCTCTTGATACTTCTACGAAAAATAGAGGAGATGCCTCCAGCTTCAAAGCCACACTTCAGCCTAAATTTTTATCTGCTATTTCTCCATGCAAGTGTATTAGTTGAAAGCGATTTCAGGAGGAAAATATTTTTTCAGTTACTTTCACTTTGTTTTTTCTCCTCTTCTTTTCAACCAGGTACCTGGGTTTCTGAAGACAGGTTGAATCCAATGTTATTTCTGCTTGATTTTTGGCTGGATGTGCTTTGAACAATCCATCAGCTGTTGTCTTTAGAGCTATCAGCTGTTGTCTTTAGAAGGCAAAGCAGGAAAGACCTAGGAAAGCCTGAAATCCAGAACAGTTAGGGCAGACAGTGGAGTGGTTTAACAGAAGTGGAGGTCAGGAAGAACTGCCACAGCTGTTTGCCCTCCATGCACTCAGCTGGGGAATACCCTTGTGAAGTGCAGTGCTGTCTTGCAGGCCTAAGGTTTTTAGCTGTGAGACTGCTAGGCCAAGCTCCCAGAGCTGGTATAGGCTCCAGCTAGGAATGGTGTGTGTCAGACATGTCTTGGTGAACTCATATTGTACACAGAAGCATGTTTCTGCTGCTTTCATGTGCCTTTTCTTTTACATCCTTGCAAACCTAAAGTGTGGAAATTGGTTCCTGACCTGAAACATGGTGATTAGTTTGTTCTGGAGAGTTTAGTGAGGCCGTGGACCCAGACATCTGAGTGTGAATTTATTCTATCTGATTCACAGCCCTTGTCACACCTTCCTTCTCTGGCTTCTGCAGTCTGTAAGGCCAGTCACTGAGCCTCCACAGAGTGGCAAAATCACAGTACGTCTAGCTATTTGAGGAAGTACAGTTTCTCCAGGATCTTTAGGATCAGACGAGATGCAGGCATTTTCGTGCTACACAACTTCAGGAATGATGAGAACATGAGAGGTAGTACAGTTTCTGCATTCTCTTCAGCTCCTGAAAGAGAGGGACGCATTGTTTCCCACAATCGGGTATTTCCAATGCAGACTGCCATGACCATCCTGCCCAAACATTTGAATTCACAGTCTTTAAGGTTTTCCTGCAGACACTACATGAAATCTATAAACCCAGTTAACCTTAAAGTGTTAAACCTTTAAGGTTTAACTTAAACACATGGTGAGACCACCACTTCCAATAACAAACTGGTTGCAGGTTTAATTAAAACACATTTTGCTTGTTTGTGGCATATGATTCAGATTATTATTTTACGGTGATTTGTCTCCCTAATTGTTTACAACCCCATCAAATGTTATGTCTTATAGGTAGGCCAGAAAAGGCAGCTTATGCTTGGTTATATCACTGGTAAAAGTGCACAGGATCAAACCCCATTATCTGAGGGATTTTGATAGAAAAAGTCCTACACATCCGCGAGCTCACATTGACTATGTTTTAAGATTTCTGTTAGCCAATGTTTTTAGTCTCTTGAACATACACCTTACTAGTGACATTTATTGCAATTTCTCTTTTTCAATCAAATGTCCAGGTAATAATTCAATTAACTCAGGAAAATCCAAAGAAGCAATATCAGCACAGTTACATTTTCTAGCTAGATTTATAATGTTCCCAGAAAATATGACCAGATTGTTAGATCAGACAGACCTTCTGCAGATAAATATACTAATTGTTCTTGCTTATATTTATAACCTTAAATTCTTTGCTGAGTCTCTAATTACCATTTCATAATTCCATGTAGAATCAATCTATAGGTAATAAATGCCCCCTATTCTTTTTAAATATTGGAAGAACATTAGGGGTTTCTGAGAAGTTTTCCCGAATTTTTTTAAAGTAGTTTGTAGTACTTCTCAGCCACTTTGTTAAAGATTTTGGTTTAAATTTGACTAAATTGTTCAAAAATTCCTTTACCTTAGCAGATGCTTTTTCACATCCTATTTTTTTCAAAAGACAAGCATCCTGTTCCACTGAGATGTTACTTTTGTCCAAGTTCTTTTTCGTTCATGGTGGACATGTCCTTCTATTTTAGTTTTTTATTATTAATTTCATTCAGTTTCACTACGTATATTTAACAATTTACTTAAATTCTTCTTCTGGGGCTTTTCTTTCTTTGTTATAATTTATTTATAAAATACCTTCTTATTTTTACTGACTTCATAAAGTTTCCAAAGTGATAAGTAGTAGTTCTTCCTATTTATTTCTTCCTTTTTTCCATTCTTACATATCAATTTTTGCTGTTTTAACGGTACTCCCGTGTCTGTGTGTAAGATGTCTGTTGGCTTATGTTACATTTATTCCTACTAGCACAACCAAGGAGTTTGGATGGGTAATTTTTCTTTAACAATTCATAGTCTTTTCAATACAAATCAGTCTATGTCTTTAGTTCTCTCACTAATTCCAACTATGCTTTAAGCTTGGGAAATGGATGCTGTTAAAGTCCCTGTACATGTTTATCCCTGACTAGTGCAATATTCAGTAGACTATTGAACAATGTCATTAAATGATAGCCACCTGTGCTTGGACAGCCATGGTTTCTTAATTTAATACTAACTCTCCTTTATGCAATAAAATGAGGTGTAACGTTGCAGTATTACCTGCTGCAGAGTTTAAGAGCCTTAGAAAATTTATTATCTCTTGTTTTCAGAAGTAGTAAAGATACTTTTTTTTATTTTCCCACTGGTTATGTGAACTTTCAGGAAGTGCCCATCACATTTTTCCTTTTCCTATATGTTGAGGGTGTTTGATGAGACCTTCATATCCCATTTTCCTGAGATTTAGGTGGTCTGTTCAATACCACAGTGTAACTAATCTGTTACCCCACGGGAGCTGACACTTGAAGCTTCACTCTGGGGTTCTTGAATTGGCTCTGCATTTCTGTAACACTTGCCTCATGAGGTGCACCACTTTAAAGGAGGGACTTAGGGCAACAGGTAGTATGGCAGATATCAGCTTAAAGGAAGCTTGTAACACAGAGAACAACCTGGACAAATAATAAAAAAAAGCTTGTACAGTAGTTAGAAATGGAGATCAGAGAATGTAACTCCAGCATTCTTACTGTCCCTAGGACTCCCCTCTGAAGTATTTGGAGAAGAAAGAGGAAAGAATGAAAAAACCTGTGATGGACTATAAAGTGCATTCTTTCTAATCTCATTCATAGCAAAGTGTTTGCATGTATGATACACACACATACATGGTTATCTATACCAAATTTTGAGATTTTTAATAATTTATGCAGTGTCTGAAGAAAATTCACAAATCTATAACCCTAAAATTTAAAGCTGTGTAAATTTCAGACAAGCAGAGACTGTTTACAAAATGTACTTCTCACTTTGAATTAATTTATTCTGTATTTTGCTTAAATAATACTTGACATGCCTGATTTTGAGGATTACTGGCAGCAATGCCCTAAGAATTACATGGAAAAGCTACTTCTGTTTGTGCAGATTTTAGCATCACACACTTGCCTACATGTGCAATTGTGATAGTAATTTTTTAATCTATAATCTAGGTACTTCTGAGTGGCTGATTAAAAAACTGTAAGAAACTGTGTTTAACTCTTCACTTTTAAAGGATGTATCAAATAGGAAAAATTGCTTATGTATCAGATGGTGGCAGTCAGAACAAAAGTGCTTTGCTTAGTAGGGCAAAATTCTCTCTTATATTATTTTCTCTGTTTTCCAAAATCAGCATTCATCACCTACCATCTGTGCTTGCTTTCTGTGCAGATCTTCTTGGTTTGATTGACGTTCTTTCCAATGGCAGAACTTTCAGTGCATGTTAAGTTACACAAGAGAACAAATTTAAGCATCTCTTGTGTATAAATTAGCTAGAGAGTCTTAGAGATACACTGCTTATCTGATGGCATAATTGAGCCCAAAACTCTATTGTTGATCTTTCCCAACTTGGCTGTCAAAAAAAAAAAAAGTTAGGGAGGGAAATCTCTTCATCAGAATTACTCAGAATTGTAACTTTCTCAGCTTCTCACAGAATTGCATTTCTTTTACAGAGAAATAAAGAGAAGTTAAAATGTGACAGTAAAGCTAGTAAACGATAAGAAAATCTGTATTTGAAACTAATACTATGTTACCCATATTTATCGAATTTCCTTAGTATTTTTTTCTTCAATATTTTGGTTTTGTAACCAAACATTTGTGACAAAACTGACTTACTCCAATCTGTTAACTAAATGGTTAGCAGGACACTTCTAAGTGTGTTCTTAGGCAAAAGAACCATGAAATTTCCTAGGTTTGAAACAAGATTTGAAATACAACCATGGTAACTCTTGACTGTATTAACAAGAAGATGAGACTGGCAATATATACCTGAAACAAAATGAACTGGTGATCATACTCCTTCCCCCACATCCTGTCACATAATTCAGTATTTCTAAATGCTTTTCTTTGTCCGTTATAAATGGTTTGCCCTCCATATGTTTCCATAATTTAAAACTGATACAGTTGTCAGGATTCCTGATAATACCGTGAGGTTTATATATATTTCCAATGCCCTGAATCAGAGGATCATCCAGTAACAGATCTGCCATAAAACCGAAATGACCTAAGCTTCTTCTGAATGTGTAGTGCATACAAAAACAACCCACCAAAATAGTCCACAGTGCAGAGTCTTTACCCAGTGGACAGGCTGTATAACAAGGGTATGACCCTTTTCTAGTAAGTTAAAAAATAAGTGATGAGACAGTGGTGATGCCATTCTGTAAAAGTGGCTTATCCCACACAATCGTAAGGGGGGTGATGCATTTTCTGAGGGGTTTAAAATCACTGTGGTACTCACAGCTGTGTGACTGCTCCACTCTGTATACAAACCTGTATCACATTAACATTAAAAAGTACACACAAACACAGAAAACACACAAAGAGATGAGGGCATTGAAACCTTACAAATAAAAGTATTTTGTTACTGCAAAACACAGCAGAAAATGAGAGGATAGCAAATTTCAGGCAAAGCTATGAGATACATTGGACCTGTTTGCTAACACGACATAATCAGAATGAGATTTACCAGCAAGCTTCCAGCTAGATCTGAATTTTCCAAGCATTTTATGGGAAAATAGTGGGATTCCAGAAGTGGCTGACTAAGAGGTTACACATAATATATAGGACATATCTCGAGGGAATAACCTTTACAGATCACTGTAGAATTTATATTTAACAAATTACGGTGTCATTGCCCTTATGCATGTCATATTTTAAGTAAATCTAAGTCCTATTTTATCTTATTTCAGTGCATCCTCTTCTTTCTATTACAGCAGAATAAAAGAATAAGAGCTATATATTCTAGCTGTAGCTGGTATTCATATACAAAGATATCTCTGAACTCTGCTGTCCAGGTGCACTCACTGTTTTCAGCTATTGGTGTATGGGAATCAATGCAGGAGATGTCACCTACACAGTAGACGAACTCTGCTGCATGGGAGCTGGCCCTACACCTGTCCTGGGGAGAATTTATAGGTGATCTGTAAATCTGTTAGCATTAAAAGTTACAGACAGGTAAGGTTCTATCTCACAGAAGAATCTTGTGACAGAAGTTACTGTTTCCAGCTTCCCTTCAATCTCTTTGTCAGGCATTCCTTAAATGAGCTCTTGTCTCTGCATCTTTCTGGCTTTGCCTCCCTTTCTCTGTCTGAGGTCAACTGCTACTCCCCATGAAGACAGCGGTTAAATCCTGTGCTTTACATTGACATTCATAACATTAAGCATGGCCAGATTTACAGTGTGTCATTGTACAGTTTTGGAAGAAAAAGGATTGTTCATAAACCTTCATTTTCAATCATTCTTTAAAGAGGGATGATAGCTGCATTCACTCCCTATCCACTCTTGGACATATTTGGAAATGGGGAAGAATGAAGAGAGGCTGTAGCAGGTCCAGCCAGATATAGAGTGGGACTGAAGTATGTGCTACGCCCATATGAAGTATGCTACATGAGTTTCCAAGAGGCCTGGGAAGAGTTGATCACTGCCCCTCCTGGAAAAACTAGCTTTTGTACAGCCCTTTGCACCAGAGAGCCCAGACAGACTAATTTTCACAAACAGGCATTCCCAGCTTGGACCGTTTGATGTGCATGATGCTACTAGCCAATAAATCTTTTTATCATAGCTGAATCTCTAGGTAGATTGGGAGAAAGGAATTGATTATCCAGAAAGATCCCACCCACGCAAAATCTCAGCTACAGCTCATCTCCTCCCTCAGTGAATCTAAATACATTGAACACCCTCCCTTAAAGTCTTGATGTGCTCTTGTTTGCACAAAACTAGCTCTGTTGAAGTCACCTGGTTAGAATCAGACCCGTGTAATTTGGACATACGGGCCCAACTTTGATGTCCCATACTGTACCTACAGCTACATACAATATGGGATATCAAAGCTAGAAGCAGGGTCACCTAGGTTCCTCAATAACTGGTGGTGAGAGAGGCACACAACTCCAAAGGAAAGTGTTTGACCATTTTTATTACCTGGATCTCCATTGACTCATCCATTACACCAGGTAAGGTGAATCCAGGAATAATTGGGCTAATTTTCAAAGCAGGTAGCTGCCAGATAGATCTGTCATAAGGTATCTGCCTAGATAGCTGATTATGCAGGATATAGATCTGAGCAAGAATCATGAGTGATCATGCTCTCTGTGACAGGGACTTTGGTACCCCACATTCATGCAGGTATTTTTTTTCTTTTTATAGAAGACACCAAACTTGCCTGGTTTTCAATTTAATCCTTCTGTTTGAAAATAAGATTTTTTGGTTCTGGAACATATTTAAGAAACTAGATAAAACTGATTAAGTGAGCTGGATGAAGAAATAAACCTGCAGCAGATACTCTCTGCAGGGCTCACGGAACATGTATCTTCTCAAGCTGGTTGTAAACCTAATTATGTTTTTTTCTACAGGATGTTTTTCTGACTTCATATTTCCATTGAAAAAAGAAATTTTTCTTTGTACACTTAAGAAAAAGACCTTCAGGAATGAGTATTCTTGCTTCTTCCCAGCATCTATAACTGTAAGTTACCAAAGATTTCCACACTTTAATATGGTAAATAGAGCAGTGCCTCAGGACTCTGGAGATGTGGGAGTCTGCTTTTGCCACTGATGCTTCCAGATGCATTTCCTTGGGAGGTCACTTTGCCTTAATGTGCTCCACTGCTTCCTGCTGTAACAAGGCTTAGTTTCCTGAGAAGATTATTATGAGTTGAATAGAAGTAGATGTCCTGTGTCACAACAGATTTGTATTCACCTCTCACTGGCAATAGAATTACACCTATTATGCAAATTCATAGTAAAAAGAGAGACATTTCCTTCACAGGTTTAAAAAGTAATCCACATGACTCTTTCACTAAATGGTTTGGTTTCCTTGTAAACAGAAGAAGACTAACATTATGTGTTTACCTGATAAAAAAAACCATGCTCTTCCCGGCAACTAACAAGGACCTGCTCGTACAGCAGCAGCATTATTGTGAATGACCTCATTCATTTACGGTCCTGATCCTATTCTGACAACAAATCCCATCTGTGTTTGTTTTCTAAAGAAAAGCATTAGCCCAATGTGAGGTGTTTGGATTGAAGCAGCTCGTGGATATCCACCAGTGTTATATTTACGTGAGTGAAACTGTGGTACTTGATGATTCTATTGTTTGTTAGCTTGAGAGTGAGTTCATTACCTTCAGAATCCAAATGTTTACAACCAGTTGCTACTAGAAACTGTTTTGATTCTGTACTGGAAACCACAATCACATAGACTACCATTAAGCAAGCTGCCCAGGGAGACCTGGACTTTCTGCTTCTCTTTTGTAATCCCTATTCACTCTGCTTCAGGCTGTGGGGTATGGGACTGTTTGCTACTTTAGTACTTCAAACCCCTCTTATTTTTTGCCCTCGCCATGCAGAGGAGGTTAAGAAGTACTAATTGTTGCTGGAACTGAGGGATTTTTTTTCTCATATGAAGAGCTACTTTACAGGAGACATGGTAGATTACTTCAGCCTGGTTTGCTGCTGTATGGGAGTGAGGCTTTCATCCATGTATTTCTTCTGCTTCTGGACAGCCTTCGTCTCTGTCACTTACAGAGCACATGGGAATGCATGGAATCACTTGTGTATGTTACTACCTATAATCTGTTTACCTTGGAGATACTAAAGCTGTTAAAAATTGCTCTAAACTTGGTGGTCTGAAGCCATGAAAGAGGATGAGCTTACTCTTAATAACCAACACTGAAGTCAAAGAAAAGCAGCCCAGAATGCCTGGAGAGGTATGGAGGCTCCTGCCAAGGCAGTGAATGCTCTGCCTGCAGCTGCATTTGAGAAAGGGGAATTAATTGTATGGGCCAGGCCTCTGTTACATGTCAGTTATGTAACAGTTTATAAATTATCTGTTTAAAAATAAGCAGTGAAGTTTTACTGTTGAAGTGAATATAATGTTCGCATTCATGTTTGAAAACAAAGAGGTGAACAGGCCCGGGGTGGAGGAGTCCCCCTGCCCACTGCAGATGGCTTCTGGAAAAGCAAGAAGAAAATGAAAATAAGATGAGAATTGTGAAGAAAATTACATTTGACTAGGGTAGTGCTTCTCTTGTAGGCAGAGGGATACTAAGGGCCTTGAATTCCACCCTAAACATCTGAAATCTTGGAGGGGTGGGTTGGAGATGTGTCCAGCAGCTCAGGACATGAGCAGTGACCTAACAGACAATATCACCAAAAGTCCTGAGCAGAGAGGCTGCAGTGGCTGCCACTGTACCTGCACGTGTCACTGAATTTGGATCACTTCAGCTGAAATTACACATGGAGCCCAGTAAGATTAGTTGTACCATGGGGAATCCTGTCACCCTGGGCAATGAACTAAGTGTGAATACAATGACGAGGAGAAGATAGCCATGAGCTACCTTGGCTGTGCAGAAAGGACTGGAAAATTGGGCCAGAAAATGGTAACCCTGAATGCTATCATTTAGTTCTTTCCCTGAGCTGCTCTGTTATTGTGTTTTCCTTTTGTTCCCAATAAACCATGTTGGTTTAGACCACATTGGTATCACTGTTTAAACACAGGGAAGTGTCAACTGCTGAATTACTGCTATAAGACAGTTATTCAAGTTTCTAATTAGGAGCTCACAAGAGCACTGTTTAAGTGTTTGTAGAAACCTTACAAATTGAATGCACCACCATGGCACAAGGTTTGCACCAGCTTTTCCATTGAGAATGACTGGCACAGTCCCTTTCCTTTTTTTTATTCAGGAGAGTTTGACAATTCGGGACCGAAACTCACTCACTTTGAATGGTGTTTTTCTCCCTGACTTTCCAGGCAAGTTTTGGGATGACAAAAGTTATCTGAATAAAAAAAAAAAAAGAAAAAGGCGGAAAAGGAGGTACACTTGGAGGTGGAAGTACCATAGGCCATTAGCCACATTTTGGATTGGATACTCATTTCCTGATGAAAAGTTCATTTTGCTGTTTCTAAGCAACATCATCACCTCAATTATGAAAACAATTGCTATGCAACCACTTTACGGACAGCGCGAGCACCATATGCAAGTTCCCCTTGGTCATGCCGGTGAAGCCTGCCGTGTCAGCTCTTCAGCTCTGACCTCTCATCTGAACAGCAGTGGAACTTGTCCTGCAAAATAATGGTTTTATAGCCTGCTAGGGGAGGCCTGGCTGGTAGCTGCTTCTTCCCCTAACTTATCTTCCTATCCCCATACTGGGAGGGGGTATAACAGATTTTCCTTCACTAATAAAGGTGGTGTTAAGGAGGATATGCATGTAGCCTAAAAAGAAGTTGGTTTTCAGACAATATTCTGGAAAAAAACCTTTTTCTAGAACTTTTTGCAACATAAACCGATTAGTAGGAAAATTAATATTATCTTTGCCTTGTAATTTTTCTGTTACAGGCAATTCTAATGTGAGTGGGCACATATTCATTACTCTTCTTCCATCTTGTGACCTGTATTAGTCATTTAATTTCCAGACTGAACTGTATGTTGTATTTGAACTGCTATTGTTCCAGCTGGTGTTGAAATATAAATCCTTTAGCTAGAGGTTTCCAAGGTTAAAAATGCCCATTTGGGACCCAAAACAGATGTAAGATGTAGCTTACACAAATTCCTCTTTGAAACTTGAACAGGCCAGAGGAATTATATTCTGCCATTTTAAGTGAAATAAACGTATTTCCTCTCACATTCTATCTTTGATCCTCAAAGTTTGTGTATCCATAGGAAGAACCTGCAGGGTATACTGTTAAAAAAATGTAGAGCTGGATTACTCTCTTTCATGGAAAAATACAATGCAGGAGAGAGCCTTGTGTATTCAGATAGATTCCCAGTATTTTCACACAGAGTGAAGTTTCCATATTTTTGTGGGAAGTGAGTTTGCACACTCCCCGCCCTGGAATAAACTTTGTGATCCAACCCACAAGAAGCAAGTTTCCATCTTGAGGGAGCTGAGACCCAGTGCTGCTCACTGGGTTCCTCAGAACACTGGTTTAGTTGTAATCCCATTAATAAGGACACCAGCACTGGAGAAAGAAAGAGTGGGAGGTGAACTCAGCCTACCTGTGTGAATACTTATTTTCTTGTTTCTGTTTTTTAACTACCTATTTGTCTTTATGGAAGCTGTTAATTTCTGGTCCTTCATTTCTGTCCAACAGTTGCTTAGTCCTATTTGCTTGGATTTGACATAATTTTCCTATTCTTTTTTCAACTTTTATCTATCCAATCTTCTGCACATCTCATTTCTCAGCTGACTTCTCCTTTCCCACTGAGACACAGTATAAGCAAAACATCTTGGACTTTAAAAAAGGTCTGTTGCCTAAATACTTGTTTACTTCTGAATCCTCCCTCTCCTTCCATGTGTGCCATTGGTTAACAGTGATGGCTGATGCCAATGCCACACTGAGTCATCCTAGCAGAGGACAAGAGAAATGAAGGTCTGCTCAGGTTATGTGAGGTAAATACTGCCATTCC
>NW_009918583.1:111970-124916 GCF_000696875.1 Nestor notabilis
CATGCTGCTGAATGTTCTCATTTGGTTGTGCCATTTGAAAGTTTCACCTGGCTGTGTGTAGATACGGTCCCAAGTGACAAGAGCTCAGTTGCGATGCTGTACAATTGGTAATGGTGATTAAAAAAAGAGACAGGATGGAGCCAAATGTACCTGTACCTACAAGGCACATATACACAGTAGCAGCTGTAGGCTGTGAGCTTCTTTCATTGGAGGAGAAAGTTGCGTAGTTTCCCAAGGTGATGAAAACCGTAGAGATGGAAAATATGTGTCTGTCCTTCCTGTTCTTTAAACTTGCTGCTTCAGTTAAGCCCTTTGAGATAAAGTGTTTCGCTCTGGTCTTTCTTAGATTATAACTCTTGTAGAACAAGACCTTCTTCTTGTGTTTGTATACGCATAATGTGATGGGATCCACTAGCCCCAGCTGGAATGCTATAGATGCTATTACAGTGCTCCTCCTATTAATATCTTCAAAAGATTACCAGTTTTGGGGGCTAGGTAGGAAGCTGCTAAGGCTTGTGCTTCAAGGCATCTGGGAGACATTGATGTGGGCGAAGAAGAATGTGTATTGACTCGATAAGGTTTTCTAAGCAGGTTTTTCTGCCTCTTGACTCAATGGCTGGAAGAATGCCCACTCCGGAAAGTAAGGATAAAGCTTTTCCAAATGTTTTTTGGTAGCTGGCACACACTTTAGATAGAGCTTTTAATTTAATTAAATCAACCATTTAACCCTCTTCCTTAATTATGTGCTTTGGAGAATTTAGAAGAAAAATTACCCTAAGTAGAGTGTTAAAATGAACATCAGAGAAATACCGCCCCAAACAGGAAATCATGTGAACACCCTGGTGTATACCTACTTTCTCCCATTTCAGAACAACATACTGTGACTGTGCACTGTCTGCCATGAGAACACCGAGGACATTTTGTTCAGCTGCCTGGGATTTGAGCACAATGGTAGTTTCTGAAGTAGAAGTATTCACCTGGGACATCTTTGCACATAAGAACAAGCATTCATTTAGGCCACTATAGCTGCAGTTGCAAAACAGTTTCCACTATGACCTCCTGCTTTCTTGTGCTAGAGCTTTCCAAAGCAAGAAAAATTTGGATGGATTTTTGCTATGATGATTCCTTTCAGGATTTGATTTTTTCTTGGGAAAGGCAACAAGCATAGACAACATGCAAAGCCAAATTTATTATTATTTTTTTCCCCATGATGAAGCAGTGTAAGTTAAATCTATATACTTAAAATCCCAGGATGCCAGAAAACAGTAATTTCAATAATCATGTTTCACATGCACTTTTTTCTTTTCTCATTCTGGTTATGAGTATCATTTTGCTATTTATCTGGAGACCTTTTTCCTTTCTCTGTATGTGTCCAGAATGCTATATTTATTATACTTAGAAGTAATTCCTTTATCACTGAAGACTAATCTCAGAAGAAAATATTTGAAGCATGTGTCAGTGGCTCCTCAGTCCTGACTAGGCCAGTATATTTTATTCCTTAATATTCTTGTGTAATGTTGCCATCCTTTGTGATTGCAATGGGTTGACCATGACTGGTGGCCAGACACCTACCTAGCCACTCTCTTACTCCGTCTCTGCAACAGGACAAGAAGAGAAAATAAGTAGAAAAGCTCATGGTTCAAGGGAGGGATAGGAACATCAGTTGCCAATTAACATCATGGGCAAAACAAACTTAGCCTGGGAAAAATTAATTTAATTTATTCCTAATTAAAATAAGTTTGGATAGTCAGGAACAAAGACAGAGTAAAAGAGCATCTTCCTCCCACTCCTCACATTTTCCCAGGCGCAGCTTCACTCCTTTGTTCTTGACTTCTCTTAAAGGATAAGACAACAAATCTCTTATTGTCTCATATCTTCTTGTGTTTGTCAGCTGCAGACAATCCAAGAGAGAGAAAGGTCTTAATTTAAGGTTATTTATCTAGCATTTGTCTACACAGAGAGGGTGGTCAGGCATCGAAACAGGCTGCCCAGGGAAATGGTGGAATCACCAGCCCTGGACGTGTTCCATCTACATGCTTTTTCCATGTAGATGAGGCCCTCAGTGACATGGTTTAGTGGTGGTCTTGGCAGTCCTCGGATAATGATCTTAAAGGTCTATTTCAAACTAGTTGATTCTATGATTCTATAACACCCTCTAGTCTTACTTGGGTTTCCATCAGCCATGTTTACCACATCAGAGGTACCACATCTGCATAGTCTTTTCTTTCAATGAATATGTTCCATCTCATAAATCTAGATGTTTTAAAAATCTATAAACAGCAGAGCATGTCAACTTCCAGTTACAGATGACAGAAAATCAAATGTTGAGTTTTAACTATAAACAAGGCTAACAGTGAAGATAAGCAACTTCTTGGATATGATATCTAAGTAAATATTTAATATTCTAATGCTTGAGACAGTCACTACGAACAGTCATACTAGTGTTTTCTAATTCTGAATGTGGATGCTCCAACCCTGGAGGTGTTCAAGGCCAGGCTGGACAGAGCCTTGGGAGACATAGTTTAGTGTGTGGTGTCCCTGCTCATGGCAGGGGGCTTGGAACTAGATGATCTTAAGGTCCTTTCCAACCCTAACTATTCTATGATTCTATGATTCTATAAAATGTTGCATACATTTATCCTTATTTTATTCTTGGAATTTTCCCATTCATTGATCTTTCTTAATTGGAAGAGTTATTTTACTCCTTTACTAGATATCTTAAGCTGTAAAACTAATTTCCCACTTCAGTCAAAATATTTTTTGATTCTAAACTGATTGATTAAAGATTTAAGAACTTCTTGATTTAAGAACTGATTTTAATTTCAGTGTCCTCAGCATCTGGCAATATGCTTAAAAAGCTTTCAGGTATTCAAAATTTTTAGAAATAAGTATAATGCTATATGGGTAAATAAATGGAATTGTGAATTTTCTCAGCTCAAGTTAAATACTATGACAATAAACACAGTGTTAAAAATCAAGCTAATTTTAGCAGTCACATTTATTTATTTTTCCCTACTGGACTGTGCCACTTCCTAGAATTTAAGCTTCACAATCATATTCTATGCTTGGTTTTTTTCAGGGTCTCCATTCATTCATGTTCAAGTTTCATGCAAACTCTGTCCAGGAACACTTTTTTTATGCTTCAAATGTTCTTTCAAAAAATATAATAAAGCCATAGAAGATCAATAATAAAACAAACCAACCAACCAACCAACAGACCCCAGTGCCCCACCAGTTATCAGGGAGAATATTTATTTCTGAGTTGTACCCACTAGGGGTACACCACCATATTTACTCAAAGTTAAGATGACATCCATGATGAAAGTGAAATTGCAATATGTAGCATATTTTGTGTGTTCTAGCTCCATATATTGATAAGGAATGGATTGTTAAGTAGTCACTTTTGAAGAGAGTTTTTTTTCTCCAGGCTTATTCTGTGACCACTAACTAAGCTGCATAACTTGTCATTTCTATTTTGAAGGACATTCTATACTTTAAACTTTGCATTTTGAACAACCTGACAAAACAAAGTAGCAAGGACCCATCTATCCTTTGACCAATACTCCATATTCATAGTGGGTCACAGTGGGAAGGTTTTAAGCTCCTCTTTGGCGCTAGTGCTGAAGCAGGGAGATACTTGGTAGCACCACCCTTGTCTGAGATAGGTGACTTAAGTGGCAGAGCAAACCTGACATGCACAAGGTGGACCAATGCTGTCCATATGCCCATGAAAGTATGTCATAGACACAGAAAAATGCATGTTGGCAAGGACTTCTGCCTGGTCTGACCTTGGAAGACAGAAGTGCTAACATCAAAACCGTCCCCATAACTGTCTCGGTAAACTTCTACTGTGCTCTTCTCAGTTTGTTTGCACCTCTCTTCTACTAATGAGATGCTCTTAAGAAAGGTATCAAGTACAATGTCATACACACCATACCTAATCTCCCCTATTCCAAAAACATATAAACAGGTTTTTACTTTTCAGTTATTCTTCATGCACTACTCTCTCAGATATAAGAGACTGAAGGTAGTAATTATTGCCCTTCACATTTTATATGAGAAGATATAAGTGTTTATGTTGTCCCCTGCATTTTGTGCCCTTTAGGTGTTGTATAATTTGACATTAGCACAGATAAGAATTTTAGATTTTCAAAGGCAAGTTCTTGGTGGGAAGCTAGGTCAGTGTCCTGGGTTCAGCTGTAACAGTTATTTTTCTGCTTCTTAGTAGCTGGTGCAGTGCTGTGTTTTCAGATTTAGTCTGAGAACAATGCTGATAACACGCCAATGTTGTAGTTGTTGCTAAGTAATGCTTACTCTGATCAAGGACTTTTCAGTCTCTCATGCTCTGCCATTGAGGAGGGGCACAAGAATCCAGGAGGAAGCAGAGGCAGGACACCTGACCCAAATTGGCCAAAGGGCTATTCCATACCACAGCACGTCATGCCCAGTGTATAAACTGGGGGGAGTCACCCTGAAGGCCCAGATCGCTGCTGGGGTCGGGCTGGGTATCAGTCGGCGGGTGGTGAGCAATTGTATCTTCTCCCCTTGTTATTTCCCTTATCATTATTATTGGTGGTAGCAGCAGTGGTTTGTATTATACCTTAGTTACTGGAGTGCTGTTATCTCAACCTGTGGGAGTTACATTCTTTTGATTCTCCTCCCCATCCCTCCGGGAGCGGGGCGGGGTGGTGGGGAAAGGCGGGGGAAAGAGGAGGGAGTAAGCAAGTGCCTGCATGGTGCTGAGTTACTGGCTGGGCTTAAACCACAACAGTCAGGAAGACAGAATATATCCCCCAGTATGTTTGAAACAGCCAGTTTCAACGTGATGATGCAACAGTGACTGCTATTCTTGTACATGGATTAGTGTTCACAGTGTCTGTACAATGTACTTGGGCGTTTGATCTTAAAGTTTTGTTGTTCTTGCTTTCATGAATCCTCAATAAATACTCCTTGTTCTTATTCTGTATAGCCAATGACTTTGTTTCACTAGCATACCCTGGATAACACCATTTCTTATCTCTAATTTCTCTGGGGGCTGAGGGAACACTCATAGAGATTGATCTAGGTTTTTTCACTGAGCTAAATTCTCTCTCTGCTACACATTCCCAAATCAGCTTTTAAACCAACCTTTCTTGTATAGCAATAGATAAGAAATATCCAGGAAGACTTATTAAACCTGGAAAATATTCAAGCCAAACCATAGCAGGAACTGTGTAACTCGTATTCAGTCTTCTACTTCATGAACATGCCTTGCTCAAACTTGAGCTGTCCATCACACAGCAGTGTTTTAATCCACCGGGTTGTCAGAGGGTGGCAATGTAAGAACACAAAATAACCACACGGCCAATTAGCCAGAGCTTCTCCAGGCTGGGAGCAGCCGGCTTCCCTGACACAGCCACAGCCTTCCTTTTGTTTACTACCGTCACACTCCGGTTTTGTGAACGCTGTGCAAAACAAGACAGGGTGGTCCTGAAGAAACGCTGTGCTTCACGGGGAACTGTCTCATACACAGAAAACCTTCCAGGCAGCAACAAACACACTCCTCTTATTTATAGTTCATCCATGCTCATACCAGCCTGAGTTTCTTCCAGATCAGCCAAGAGGAAATAGAGCAGGCAGCCTCGTGATGTGCTGCTGGCTCCTCTGCCATGCCCTCCTGCATCCCGCAGAGCCTGCCTTGCCTGCAGCAGTAGCCTCTGCATGGATCTATACACAGTTGCAGGACTTGCAAGGTGAATGTCTATCACAGCAAAACAAGACAGGAACCGGCCAAGAGTGCTGGTGATTGCTCTCGATGTCACCTTCTCTTCCTCTGCTCATATCTAAAATCCTCTCTTGCCCCTTTAAGCATGAAGTCGTGTGTGATTATGGTACTCCCTGCCCCCAGGTGCTCTCAGGCCGTGGCTTCCTCCTGACCCTCACGGTGACAGTGGTTAGGTACCTCATTACTTCTTTCCAGTAGTGTCCCCCCAGTGAGCCATGTGGCTGCTCAGGTGATAAGCACTGAAATACTTTGTTTTACACTAATTTGGCTTGAAAGATTCAAGTACATCTGACTTGCCATGACAAGGAATACCTAGAAAAATAAGTGTTTTCTGTTGTCTAAAAACACTGGTGTACAAGGTACTAACAGTATATAGGTGGGACAGCCCAAACTGCCATTTTTCCCAGTAAATGTTTGTTTGGTGTGCCTTTCATAGTAAAAATTATCCTTTCTTGTCCTGACTCCTGCTGTCAGTGGTTAGTACCAATTGGTGGTGCAGAGGTATGGGGGTGGCTGATGAGAGCGTACACAGGGAGCACCTCCAGGGCTGGAAGAAGTTTTCTGTCAGATCCTTGTGTCCTGGTGCAGAGCAGGGGGAGGATGCTTTTGCACAGACTGAAGCAAAAATGTTTGCTTGTGTTTTTGGAATACCTGTAATTTTGCAAAAATGCTTCCTTCACATTATGACTGTCATCCTTCTCCCACTAGGATTGGGATTAAGGCTGCAGTTCAGTGCCTGCTGAGATGAGTCATTATTCATTTTAATACCTCTTTTGATGGCTAAGAATAAATTTTGTTGTTAAATTGGTACAGTATCTGCTTCAGAACAAGTGCTGTCCTCTCCTCACTTACAGAAGAGCTGAGTTTGAAGAGCAATGGGCCTAGCCCCATTTTGAGCAGAATCCCTTATCTTTTTTGATAAGGGTTTGAGTTGCATGTCTTGGACTGGCAAGATATAAACATAAAGGGAATTTGTCACAAAACCTTTCAATAAATTCATATATTAAAATGTATTCCTTCTCCAATCATTTTACTGTCGTCATTCCATGTGGCACTTCTAATTTATAGGGTGAGATCTCTTGGAACAGTGACTCATCTTTTCCTTATAAAGCACCATACACGCAAAATTGCATTAATAAAGGAATAATAATGGGATCTGCTTGTCTCTTAGAGACTGGGACAGAGATAACTGACTATGTTGCAGATGCCAGTAAGAGGTAGTACAGTTTGTGTGTTATCTTGGATAAGGCTGATGACTGATAAGGCAAGGAGTATAAAGTACAGAGGCCTACAGATGAAAGCTCAAAGCAATCAGCTTTTATAATAGCAATCAAGAGTCAGGACCCCAAAGAAAATGCACCATCAATGAAAAATAATCAATATGAACAGATTTCAGACAAACTAGTTCACACGTTTTAATTCTCAAACAATATAATCCTTAGCAGATGACCATAACAGGGATATAGATGTAAAAATACAGTAAAATAACATGCATGGATTTTGCTTATATTCACTTTCAGATCTACCATATTAATGTAATTACATGCTTAATTTAGGGTGAGCTTGACAAACTTCTTAATTTCTTCAGTTAATATCAGATATTTATAGCTTAAGCAAAATGGAAAATGACAGGAGAGTGGACAAGCTGTTTATATGAGCTAAAGAAATAATTATCAGATTATTCATGGCACTGTAAGGAGTAGGAATGATAAGCAGCCCAGCTGTTATAATGTGATTAGTTAATGTTAGTTGAGCATTGTGAAGATAGAAAGAACTCTACAAAGGTTAAGCATTATTATTATCACTGTTAATTCAGAGTGATGGAAGTCACAGTGAAACCTCTTACCATGTGCTGTGTAAAGCTTGCAGAAACTGAAATTTAGAACCAAGAGGTTTACAGATGGGATAAAGAGCATTATCGGCTGGTGAGCTCTTTCCACTTGTTCCTTGCTGAGGTCTGAGTAGCTGGTCATTTGAAAAGATACCTCATAGATAGCGGCAGAGATTCAGAACACATCACGGTAGCAGGGACCGATGTGGGTCAAGCTGTGTGCCAGGCTGCCTCCCTCCAGCTGCCCTGTGGGTCCTCTACTACCATACAAGAAGCAGTAACCCTGAGAGCTGCAGGTTGCCATTTGCAGCACTTTGTGGGCCTGGCAGGCCTTTGACAATAATCCATATGAGCATAACCATCCTGGAAACATTAACTGTCTTTGGCTGCAGCCTTGTATTTCCGGGCATCTTGGTATTTATGCCATGGATTTTTGCCTTAAGCAAAATTTCTTGTACACACTGCATACAAGAAAAGGTGCTTCCCTAGGATGGGATTCACTAACCAGAGAAATTCCACATCCTGAAGTCTTATGAATCTGGCATACTGGACAGGATAAGCAAAGAGATGAAGTCACAGAGGGAAGAAAAAACAATAAAAAGAGGAGTGCTGGAAAGCTGTTTTACCACGTGGTGTTTGGAGCCTTACTGACTTCAGGCCTTTTGGTTCATTGAGAGCTGACATTCAGAATAACAGTATTATAATGGCTCTTAAAACATCTCTGAGAGAAAATCTGAAGTGATTCAGAGGATGATTCATTTATAGTGATAGAAAAATATCAGCAGTAGCTAAACATGACAGATACAGTGTGTACAGAGACAGCCAAGCCAAGCCTAAATTGGAGTTTTGAGCATGCATTTGTGATTTAGTCATCTGGAGAACAGGCTATGGGCTGTGAGAAACCAATATTAACTGAAGAGCACTGCATTATCTCCAGTGTGAGTACTCCCAAAGGTATAAAAAGTTTGTCCCCTTTAAATTGACTGTTGTCAATTTTTGGGTGTGATTCAGACTAATAATTTAGAAGATGACCACTGTCATTATTTTCCAGCTAATTTGTACTGTGAGAACTGAATTTAATTTAACTCAAGCTTCCTCTGTGCTACAGAATTTAGCAGCTGTACTTCTGCTGATTCATCATCTGTGATGACAAAATTGAATTGCAAGATCTTTACAGGTCAAAGCATCTGTACCAGCACTTGTGTCCTACCATTTGCACTTCTGTTGGTAAAAGACCATGTAGATCTTTTGGCACTTTTTGATGCAGTACACTATGGGGTGTGGAAATAATATGTCACGAGAGAAGCAGTTCACACCACAGGCACAGTGCGTGGAGTTTTCAACTTGTCCAGCTAGCACAGATGAGGAACAAGGGGAAAATTGTGGGAAACAGACAACGTCCTTCCCACTGTGTTATTCTGGCTCTTATCTCTGCCACACATGGGGGTCCAAGTACCTCCAGTCTCTGCTGGTACCTGCCTCAAGGTGCATGCCACTAGTTTGAATTTCAAAGGGCCACACAATGAACCAGCATCCTTCCTGGTGGTGAGTTATGCCATCAATTTCTGGTTATGCCCTGGGCTTGCAGGAATGAGAAGATATGATGAAAACTATGGATGAGGAATTGCCTGGTAAGGAAAGAGAAAGGGTGCTGCAATAAAAGTCTAGGACTTGAAGTCATTTGTGAAGCTATTCATTTGCCACCTGAACATTATTAAATGATTTTGCTCATCTGAGGAAGCTTGCATGTATTTGTGGGCCTAAGGCAAACAACAGAGGTTGTGAAACCTTCATGTATGAAAGGCAACTTAGTTCTAAGTACAGACAAAATGACGAGAATACTGCCAGTGAGCCACCAGGTACATTCCTCTTTGCAGAGCTTGTGACCTTGGGCAGTGATTGAAATGGTGGTGGTGGCGGCAGGCAGAAAGCAGGAGACCAGCAGGTTCTTAAGCTACAGTGGGACAGTGGCAAGTGGCACAATTGCCCACCAGCTTTGGGAAGCTCAACGCAGAACCATAAACAGAGTTTACTGTGATGTTGGAGGGTAGTGGGGTGCATCCCAGTGAAGTATCAAAAACATGTTATTTCTGAACCTGGATACAGGTACCCTGGTGTGTTGGGATGTCAAGGTTAAGTTGCTTGCATGTTTGGTTGGACACGAATGTTTTAGTAATCCTACTGAAAGCAATTTAGCCTCCCACCTGTTAATAACATAAACTAGGCACTCATTGACCATAGGTTACCCTTTCTTATCAGCATCCATCTATTCCAGTATGCAAACAGATGTCTATGGACCATGTCTTTCACTGTAAGCTTTGCAAGGCCACCCTCAGAGGGGACAAGAGAGACAATCAGTGAAAGCACATCTTTCTGATTTAACTTGCATTTTTTATTAATAGTATTAAACTGGTACTGAAAATGAGGCAAAGGCCAGTCTGCTTATGAGAGGAACTTGCTAGTGATCGTCTCCTGTACCATTGCCATGGCATGTTAAACAAGCATGCTTCCTCATAACAATGCAAAAGGGAGCTTGGGGAGGCACTGAGGAGCACAAAAGATCTGTGGAAGGAAAAACTACATGTATACCAGAAAATGACAAATTCTGGTGTTGTTCTTAGGCTCTGCAGTCAGCATGGCTCACAGCTATAACAATAAACAGAATAGGATGGCCCCATCCAAACTTTATACTAAGAAAGGCCCCCCTCATGCCAGGGGACCCTCCTGTTTGGGAGAAGGCCCATTCCATGGGCGATCCAGGCAGTGTAGCAGGATGCAAAAGAGCAAGTTCCAGTGCTTGAGAATATTCTCTGACACTGTTTACTGTTTAATACCTTTGTTGTTCTCGAAGGTTGGGCCAAGTTCCCCTTCCCACATAAAGCTTTTTTCCTGAATTCGTTTCTTTCCTGTGGTCTTTCCCTCTCTTTGTTGTACTGTACCCTCAATAAAATAACCCCTTTGCTACAAAGAAAGTTTTTCTGTTCTTTGGTTTGGGATTTCCCTTTTGCATGTGTGTGTAATTCCCCAAAGATAAACAGGTGTTCCATTCAAACACTGTCCATCGACTTGTTAATGACATTTTTGCTTGTGCTGTAAGTTTTTCCAGAAAGGTGGGGAGTGGTGTTGGAAAATCTCCTGATGGCTAGCTATGCATTGAAGTGTTTAATAGCATAGCAATTTCATAACAAGAATCAGGATTATTTAAATTACTTCATAGACAAATTCTCAAAAAACCTAATCATAGAATCATGGAATGGTTTGGGTTGGAAGGGACCTTAAAGACCATCTATTTCCAACCCCCCGGCCACAGTGGGGGATTCCTCACACTAGACCAGGTTGCTCAAAGCCCCCTCCAAGCTGGCCTTCGACACTGACATAGGTAGAGCAGCCACAGCTTCTCTGGGCAACTTGTTCCAGTGTCTCACCACCCTCACAGTAAAGAAATCTAATCTGAATCTCCCTTCTTTCAGTTTAAAGCCATTCCCCCTTGTCCTATCACTACATCCCCCTGTAAAAAGTCCCTTTTCAGATTTCTTGGAGGCCCTTTTTAGGTACACGAAGACTGCTCTAAGGTCTCCACGCAGCTTTCTCTTCTCCAGGCTGAACAAGCCCAACTCTCTCAGCCTGTCTTCATTGGAGAGGTGCTCCAGCCTTCTGATCATCTTCGTGGCCCTCCTCTGGACTCAATCTAACCAGCCCAGGTCCTTCTTGTATTGGGGGCCTCAGAGCTGGATGCAGTACTGCAGGTGGGGTCTCATGGGAGCAGAGTAGAGGGGGAGAATTACCTCCCTTGACCTGCCGCTCATGCTCCTGTTGATGCAGCCCAGCATATGGTTAGCTTTCAGGCCAGGCATGTGTAGTTTTACAAAAATGAAGGGATGAAAAGTCTCAAATGTCACATTAAGCTACCATAAATCTAAATCCTCTTCATCTTCTCTGAAAAAAAGTGAGCGGATAAAAGCAAGAGTATGGAATTTGGATTCTTGGATGGAATTAAAATGAAAGTGAAGACAGATCCTATGTCCCTTTCCATGCTTCTATCATTCAGACATATATCACTAGTCTTATGAGATATTATGTCCGCTTAAAAAGACCAGTTTGCATACTTAGATTTTCTTTATAGCCTTGTAACTACACTGAACCCTGAAAACATGAGAGAAGCTGATTCATTTAATTTCAAATTTAGAAAACAGGGGAAGCCGTGTAAAGAAATTCCTATTTTTCCCACCAATACTGAGTGAATTCCACACTGCTCTTTGCATTTTTTGTAGCTCAAGAGTGCTTTTGCAGCAGCAGGATACAACTGTGATCCTCCTTGGTGTTTTGTGAGCTAGTCACTGCTGTGCAGTAGTACAAGTGCAGTGAACTATCAGTATGGTGTCTACACACTCCAAAGCAAAATCATATATGGAACTCTTTGTATTGTCTACAGACATTATATGTTGGATTAACCCATTTTGTTGAATTAGTTTTCTTTAAACACAGCAGTTTGTTTAAGGCCCTGGATTCATTTCTGCCTCCTTGCATGTTTTATTTTTGAAATCACACTCTCTTTCCCACATAGCATCTTAACGAGTTTTTTCCACTCTATGGAAGGAAAATAGTCTGAGCGATTGTTTCCAGGAAGAAGGTGGATATTTTTTTGTCTCTTCCAATCCAATATGCATTTATTCTGTGCAAAGCATGATATATGGTAAATAACAAAGGAGAGGAGGTTGAGACACGGTTTTGTTTATCTCCTCACAAGTTTTTGCTCATTTATATATATAAAAAAAAAATACTTTAAAAACCTCAGAAGGTCAGATCCTTAACATGCAATTGGTGGATCTACACTCATGTAAGCTATCAAAGAATCTAGTTCCATTGTAAAGCTGATTGATTGACTTCACAAAGCACATTGTGGAGTATGCTTTCAGCCTAGACAGTGGAGGGATAGGTAAAATAATGATTTATTACACAAGGATTTTATAGGATTGAAGATTAAATGAATAAAAGGCAAGGTGACTGAAAAGCCATGCCGGTAAGGTAATGGACTATAATGCTCAACATCTACAATTTTTCATTATTAAGAAATTTGATATGGTCATGTGAATTTCTGCATTTCTTAATTCCAAAATACCTCCCAAAGGATCCTTATTTAAAACTTCTTATGAGCAATAATAATAACACTAAAATTAAGATTGAGGCAACATAGAATCTTAGACTTACAGAATGGTTTGGGTTGGAAAGGACCTTAAGATCCTCTAGTTCCAACCCCCCTGCCATGAGCAGGGACACCTCGCACTAAACCAGGTCCCCCAGGGCTTTGTGTGAGGCCACGCAGTCAGTTCTTTATCCACTGAGTGGTCCAT
>NW_009918584.1:0-3272 GCF_000696875.1 Nestor notabilis
CATTCCCAACCAGCCCCTCCCTGCTGGTGAGTATGAGGTAAGCATGGCACCTCTCCTTGTCGGCTCCTCTATTACTTCCAAGAGAAAGTTGTCTTCCACACAATCGAGGAACCTTCTGGATTGCTTGTGCCAGGCTGTACCGTCCCTCCAACAGATGTCAGGAAGGTTGAAGTCCCCCATGAGGACAAGGGCTTGTGAGCGTGAGGCTGCTCCAATCTGTCTGTGGAGTGCTTCATCCACAGAGTCCCGATCAGTTGGCCTGTAAGAGATCCCCACAGTGATGTCCCCCAACACTGTTCTCCCTTTGGCCCTGACCCACAAGCTCTCTGTTGACTCATCACCTGTCCCCAGACAGAGGTCCATACTCAAATGCCTGAAGATATATATGTCTGTCATGGGACTTGCTTGTTTCGTCTGCATGGATTTGGCCTCATAATTCGTTTCTTTCCTTGTTTCTTTTTTCATTGAACTCAGGCTGTCTTTGCTACAGTCCTGCAGTATCTGCTGCACCTCCAGGTTGCAGGTCAGCCTAGGAGTAGACATTTTTGGTGCTATAGCACTTTTTAGTTAGAGTTGCCATTTTTGATGATAATTCTCTACTGCTGTTGGACCTATACCAGCAATATGTGCTTTTTCTGTCGTTTGTTACCTGAGAAATTACTTTAAGCTGTAGTAACAAAATAGTGTAGTCACAGAACAGTTGAAAGGTTGGAAGGGACCTCTGAAGTCTCACTCTTTAGTACGATAGCCCTGCTCAAAGCAGGATCAGTTATATCAGATTGCTCGGGATCTAGTCCAGTTGGTTTCTGTGTATCTCCAAGAAGATGTGGAGACTCCAAAACTTGTCTGGGCAACCTGTTCCAGTGGCAACGCTTTTCCTCATGCAGCCAAGGAGGCTGTGACCACTTTTGCTGCAGGGACATACTAGTGGCTCATGTTCAGCTTGTCCACCAAGACTTCCAGGGTCCTGTTCTGGAAGGTTTTTTTCACCTGATCTACCCCAGCATGTACTAGTGCCTGAAGTTAGTCCTCCCCACGTTCAGGGGAGGAATACAACAGTTTCCTTTTGTTGAATTTAATAAGATGCCTCTCCACCAAATTCTGGACAGCCTGCCCAGGTCTGTCTGAAAAGCAGCACAACTGTGTGGTGCATTAAAAAACTCTTCACAGTTTTGTATCATCTGTGTTCTTGCAGAGGATGCACTCTGTCCCAGCATTGAGGGACATTAAATATTATTGTCCCCGGTATCTTCCCTGGGGTATAGCACAGCTGGACTTAGTGCTGCTAATCACAACACATTATCTACCTCATTGCCCATTTGCCTAGTCCATACTTCATCCTGTCTATGAGGATGTTATGGGAGGCAGTGTTGAGAGCCTTGATAACATCAAGCTAAACAACATTCATCGCTTTCCCATCTTTCACCAAGGTGATCATCTTACTGTAGAAGGCTATCGTGTGTCAGGCACGATTTCTCCTTTGCTGACTGCTTCCATTTGACTTCTTATCTGTAGTATGTCTTGAGGTAGCTTCTCAAAAGACTTTTCCATCAGTTTCCTATAGGTCAAAGTGAGGCTGCTCAGCTTGTAGTTCCTTGGTTCTTCCTTCCATTTTGCCAGAAATGTGAAGTATTTCCTCAGAAACGCCCTCTCTTCACCATGGCCATTCAGAGGTAACCAGAGTGGCCTCGCAATGACATTGGCCAGCTTCCTGGCATACCATCAGGTCTCAATCACTTAAAAAAATGGGCTGACTTATGTAACTAGACTGATAAATTTTGTCTTTTATGACAATGACTAAAGTGAACGTCTGCAGCACAGGGAGATTTCAATGGCTTTCTCAGTTTTTATTTTAGTACTTTGTCCTTAAGTAGTAAACAGGAGAACTTAATACCTGTTTATCAACAGTACTTAGTTACAGAATGCTCAGACACAGTCTAGGCAAGATTTACTTTTTCAAATGAAACTTTTATATTGTTCTGGTAACCCTTTATTCCTAGAGCTTAAATGAATATGTGAATGAGCCCCACTCAAGGCAGGTCCTTTGTGCCTGAAAGCTAGCTGCTTCCCTCTCCCAACTCTGTATCATTTGGCCCAGTGAAAGTTATTAACATCTATCTCTCAAATTTGCCATCCCCAGACTTCTTCAGTGGTTTTACTAAACTTCCTAATGTGTGGTTTGAAAGCCAATGAGACATGAATGTAAAGAAGAAAGTAGAAAAAGGGTGGTGGTTGTTTTTGTGGGGCTGAGCAAGCCTTGTCCATGATGGAGATCCAGACCAATGGGTGACCAAGCAGGTGTTTTTTCCTGTTAACTTGTCTTTAAGCTGTGTTGCAAATGTGCACATTGTTTCACTTAGATTCCTCAGCCTCAAGACGGAGAAGCTAACTTGAAAGGTGGTGCTCCTTTGCAACTGAAAAATGAAGCAGGACCACCACGAGAGTACTTTTCCTCCTATAAAGGTCCCGTCCCTGAAGAAGGTGGAAGGAGTGCATTGCATATTGCATGCGAAAGAGAGGATAACAGTGAGGTAAGATCATAGCATCTGAGGCTCTGCTCATGGGGTGTAGTTCTAAGCTAATCTTAGGTGACATAATTTAGCAGTGAAGACATTGATCCCTCTGTAAGGAACTGACTGAATACCATGAATAAACTCCTTTTTTACTGAATTATTAGCATTGTACTGATTAAAAATCTGTTAGCACTTGAGGAAAAAACATTGCTTAAATCTTTGGAGTTCTGTTTGACAAGATAAACTCCTTTAGTCGATTTTCCATTGGTTTAATTAGCCATTAACTTAATCATCCACAAGGCAAATACGAAGTTGGACAGTCTTAGTTTTGGCATGCAGTAACCTCTGTGCATTTAATTTTGTACTACAGTAATATTCTTCAGGCAGATTTGGGATGCATACAGTTGGAGAAAGATATTTGAGAGAGGAGACCTACTTCTTGTTCAGCCTGGAGAAGAGGAGGCTTGGGAGACCTTAGAGCAGCTTCTAGTACATAAAGGGGCCAACAAGAAAGCTGGAGAGTGCCTTTGGACAAGGGCCTGTAGGGACGGGACAAGGGGGAATGGCTTAACCTGCCAGAGGGGGGATTGAGATGACATCTTGGGCAGAAGTTCTTCCCTGTGAGGGTGGTGAGGCACTGGCACAGGGTGCCCAGAGAAGCTGTGGCTCCCCCATCCCTCGCAGTGTTCAAGGCCAGGTTAGACAGGACTTGAAGCAACCTGCTCTAGTGGAAGGTGTCCCTGCCTATGGCAGGGGGTT
>NW_009918584.1:3319-9984 GCF_000696875.1 Nestor notabilis
GGGGTTGTTACTGGATGAGCTTTAAGCTCCCTTCCAACCCAAACCAGTCTGGGATTTTATGATTCTTCAGAAGCAAATTTACACATTCCTTCAGTGGTAGGAGTAATGAGATTTGATAATCTGGTTCTGAAGAGGTTTCATGTATACCACCACAATGCTTGGGGTTCTCAGTCACAAAAAGTGAATGTAAATCATTGCTATAACCTCATAGTTTAGGTGAAAGGTTTTTTATACTGCTCATTTTATTAATTATGCTATTATTATTAGATTTAATACTAAAAAGGAAACTTTGTTATGATCTAATTGTATCTTTTTCTACCACACTTGCCTACAAAGCATGCCAGAGATGTTATCCGCCTCCTTTTAATGCATCAGGCAAATCCAAACACATTGTGGAGTGGCCATTCACCGCTTTCCTTAGCAATTGCAAGTGGAAATGACTTGGTAAATATCTTTATGTTTCTTCATTTTTTGGGGGGAAAGTATCTTTATGTTCCTTAATTTTTTGGGGTATACTTCTTCATTCATGTCTGCCTTCTTTGATGACATCCAAACTACATAATGAGTGGTGCTTGCAATCGTAGATTTTCAGCAAAAATAATAAAGTTTTTACTTTTCTTTCAAACCTATGGCTATTTCATGAGCTGAACTAGAGGAATCCTAAAGGACTTTAGTGTGAGGTAGACAGAAATATTTTGGTAGTACTCAGAAGGGACTAGCATTTGGAGAACTGGAGAACATTTTATGAATCCCAAGAACATCCACTTCTCTCACAGGCTGTCTTCCTGCCTGGAGCAATCCAACCAAACACCAGAACACTTGCTTCTGGCTATAAGACAAAAATGTAGGTAGCCATTGATGGTAAAAAGTATGCTGTTCTGTGAAAAGATTAATGATCAGTCTTAGAAAGGATTTAGCAGTAGTGAAGCTCCACACTCCACAGATGAGGCTTATAGCTCACACAGTAGAATTCAGTGTGTGAATTTCCCGAGCAGGGAGTGGACTGCCTTCTGCCCGCTCCAGGCCCATAAGATCAGTTCCACAGCAGCCAGAATGATACAAGAGAAGATATGCAGCCAAAGCAGGTGATGAAGCAGATGTGTCTGCAGTACTCTACCTCTCTTCAAATAGAGCGCAGTGTTTCCAGATTCCTCGCTTGTCTTCTTTGTGGAAAGCAATGGAGAATGATGGGGTGAGAGTGGCACCCCACCTGGCTCCCCACTGAGCTCAGCTTTTGTGCAGCTAGCACACAAAGCCATGGTAAGAACACTCCAAAGGGGGGTAAGCCTAGCAGTTCAGATAAGCTGAAAGGGGCAGGGATGGAGTGTGATTTCTGCATCCCTGTTTACCTTTCTCCAACACAAAAGCACACAAATAATCCAGAGCAGCATTCTGTTAGAAACACAGCCACGAGCAAAGCTAGGGGAAACTATTTTTGGTATTTTTTATGAAATCAACATTCTACCCTTTGTTCTGCCACTACAAAATTTATACTTTACATAGGATAAGCAGTAGGACAAAGTAGAAAATGGAGCTAGAGTGTGTACTGTGGAAGGGCTGACAACTGCATAGAACATGAAATAGTTTCTGTATCAAGTCTTTGTTTCTGAACCTTTTTCCTTATGCTGTCTTCGTAATTTTAAAGTCAATTTTGGTATTCTTCTGGGCTAAAGTGTTTCCTTGCAACACAAAAATTTAGATTTCATGATTTTTAATGAAATAGTCCCATATGCAACAATTTCTACTGCTTCTTTATGCCTGATAAAGTGATGATCCAATAGGCTGTAAGGGATCAACCTATCTAATCCTTATCTTTGTAGTAAAGCATTTTTTTTTAAATACATTATGACTCAGACCAGGTGACTTTTAAAGCTACCCTTTCGTACTGTTGTTTGGTAAAGTATTCAATGGTGATGCTATGATTCATGCTAAAAGAAGTAAAAACTACTGTCTGGTGACTAAATTTTTGAGTATTACTGGAGCTATGACAAATACGGGCAGATACTCCAAGTGTGCTGTGGTTAATGCTGTAAAACTTTAGGGGCTTGACTGATCTGACTAGGGTCTTGGTTTCCTGCTGTAGAACTGCCAATAATGGCTTCTCCAGACATTAATGTGTCACATTTGCATATGCACATTTGCAGGCAGTGACTGAACTCCTCAAACATGGGGCTGACCCAAATCTGCCATTGAGCGGAGCAGCAAGAAGTGCCCTGTGTACTGCTGTCAGTACAGCGTATGAACAGCAGAGGACGGCAGCACAGAGGATTGCCTTGGTGAGATAACTTCTGGGTGTTTGTTGTTTTTTTCAAACCTCACAAAACCAGAGAGTTCTGTCTCTTTTCTCTGTAATGGGTAGTAAGCTGCTTTCCCCCCGCCCCCCCTCCCCGCGTCTCTTCTTAATGCTGTTTATTTCTGTCCTGAGGAACAGGTGTTTTGTATGGAAATTCATTTTCATGTTTGAGTAAAGAGGATGATAACCTCCTTGTGTAGAAAAGGAAAAACTACATTAAAGTCAGATGGGGTAGTTGTAGTGCCCACAGTCCTGTCAAATCTGACTGTTACCTTATTTATCTACCCAACCAGCATCCACATGAAGAGAGATGTATTGTCTTTGATTGTTACTGTATTCGATCCCACTGGTGACGAGTGAGCTTTCTCATTCATGATTAGGTCAATGGCAGCATTTGGCCTTGTGGAAACTGGAGTTTTTCTCCTCATTCCAGGGAGCACAGGGCTGATCTCATTCAGAGTGGAGGTGAGGAAGGCTGCAGCTGACGGGTCTGGGAGAGGAGGGAATTTCCTCAGGTGGGTTCTGTTCCGAACCCTCCCTTACTAGTTGTCTGTGCTGCATTTGTTGCTGGAGAATTATGAGATATCCAGAAACAAATAGCAACTGCCTGAAAGAAGGTTTTATTTAGAAAACATGTTTAGATTTGACAATTCATCGTCAGCTCTAAAGGGGCAGAAGAAATGTATGGTTTGGTGCTCAAAATGTTCTCACAAATAGAGGTTAAGCTCTGATGCTCAGTACTGTCTCTTTAGCTGTGATATGAATGCAATTTCTGGAAAGTTTTCTTTTTGCTTGAATGTGTAATGATTTGCTTTCTTCAGGTTGATAAGCTGCTTGAAGCTGGTGCAGATATCCTTGCACCGGTTACTCTTCAGGAAGGACAGAGAAAAGCTGTGGGAACAGTTGTTGACTATGCCTATTATGAATATTACCAGGTATAACTTCAGTTCTCATATCTGAAAGTCCTGTGCATTTGCATCCATTCAAATACATGGCCTGTTATGTCCTTATGAATTGTCTAGGGCCTCCTTCAGAACATTTTATGGAAATGTGATTTTCTCTTCTTTTTTTGGTGAGACTCAGTTCAGCATCAACTGAAACATTAATCACTTGAAGTCTTAATACCTCCAATAGTTTTGCCTGTGAAGACAATCCTTGCTGTCACATATTGTTGTAAGATTCCATTCATAATCTGATTGAAGAGGGTTACTTGTAATGTTAAACTCGGGCATTAAAACCAAAAGTAGTATGTGTTTCTGTGAGGCTACAACCAAATCAGGGGAAGTTATTATGGGTTATAGATCATGGTAATTTTTGATGTCTTGTAAGCTATGAGAGGACATTATTGGTCAAACTTTAAAATAATGGATTTCCTAAATAAAATACGTATATTTAAAAAAATCATACATTAAAATACGTATTATGCATTATATGTTATAGATAAATCACTAAAGTATATACTTATTAAGTGAATTTACTAAAGGGATCTTTAATCATTTAGTAATGCCTTATAAAAAGAATCTCACTGTGAAGTATAACAAATTTCTGCCTGATACTATTTTTCTTGATACCAAGTTGTGATCATAGCTGATCCTCAAACACAAAAATAAATTAAGCAATTCATAGCTGTAATCACAGGTCAAATTTGATCACTGTACTCCATGTGTCTTACTGTCTTGCTCTGGACTTTTGTCTATACTCTCCTTCCTGGCACTTGCTACAGGGAAGTAGTATGGGGAATTGAGGAATGTAATAGTGGGCAAACAGTGCCCTCCAGCTATCTTTTAATTTTCAAGAAACTTCATGGTGCTTCCAGAAGTGCTGGGAGAAGAGATCTGCAAGATGAGGGCAGCTTCGAAGTGCAAGGTCCTGCACACGGGTTCGTGCAACCCCTGCTATCAATAAAGGCTGGGGGTGAAGCAGCAATTGAAAGCAGTCCTGAAGAGAAGGACATGGAGGGTACTGGTGGTTGGAAAGCTGGATGTGACCCAGCAGTGTGCACTTGAGCCTAGAACCCACCCCGCCGTGTGCTGGCTCCTTAAGGGGAGAACTTACTGCATCCTTTCAGTACTTAAAGGGAGCTTAGAAGATGGGGACAAACCTTTTAGCAGTCCAGTTGCAATAGGACAAGGAGTAACAGTTCTAAACTTGAAAGAGAGTAGATTTTACTAGATGTAAGAAGAAATTTTTTACAATGTGAGTGGTGAAACACTGGAATAGGTTTCACAGAGAAGATGTGAAACCTATTCCAGTGGAAATAGATGCCTCATCCCTGGAAGCACTGCCTCTGGCTTGGTGGTGCTCTGAGCAACCTGATCTAGTTGAAGAGATCCCTGCTTATTGCAGGGGTTTGGACTAGATGACCTTTAAAGGTCCCTTCCAACACAAGCTATTCTATTATTCTATGATGTCCTCTTGAAGAAACATCTGGAAATTTTACTAGTTAACTTCTTGAGCACTAACCAAACTGATAACCGGAACAACTAGGACATCTAACCTGGACGTGTTCTGCGCTATATATCGTGGACTGAGCTCCAAGCCAGGATCCAGCAGGGACGATGCTGTGCTTCTGGAATAGGTTGGCTTTAACTCTGAAACACTAACTTGTGTGTTAGTGTTCCCATATGTTAGTGAATTATCTCATATTATGTTGCAGGATAGAATCGCTCACACACCATACCACATACTGTCAGCATCTGAGCAGGAAGTTTTTCAAACACGCCGGTCACTGCTGGAACACATTACAGCGAAGCTCCGTGAGTGTGTCATCCTGAAAGAGAAAGAGTGGGATCAAGACGAGCTGAGAAGATCCAAGAAATGTTAGTTCAAGTCTAAGATTAGTTCAAGATCAAGGGTAGCATCACCTGGTGTGAAGGGGAATTGATTGTTATAGTTCTAGTTATTATTGTCTGAAAAGGTAACTCCTAATAAAACTGCTTTTCCATGTTTGGTAAGGACATGTAGGGGTTCTACAAATATTAAAGAGAATGAACAGGCTTTGTGAAGAAAATCTGAGTAAGAGTTTAGTACCTGTCAGCTGCTTCCTGCTAAATCCCTGTACAAGATCTACTTCCATGTGTTAACAAGTGATTGAGGAAGTTGGCTCTTCTTTCATGGGAGAACCTTGGAATCGCTTTGCATTTAGTGCAGGGATCAGGATACATGCAATGGTCACTGTGGGTGTCTAGCATATCTTCATTCCTTGTGGCAGCTGTCTATCAGGTCTTTTCCTAAGGCTCCCGTTGTGTCAGTGCTCTTCTGCTATTAAAGTAGCAACAATGAATGTATTAATATGTTCCATAAATCTTAATTTGGATGATCTGCGTTACATCCTCAGTAGTGCTCAAATGTGTGGTGAAATCAGGCTTAGAATCTAGGTCTCTGATAGGTCTTTGGGACATAAGATGTAGCACACTTGGGAAGTGAACTCGGAATGTAAGGTTACCTTTGCAGTTTAGCGTAACGTGTGACTCTGTGGCTTGTCACAAGCAGGTGGTAAGAATAAATTACCTGTATGGTTTCTTCCTCTTGGCTGTGACAAGGAGAAACTTAGCTCCTATTGTCTTGGCTTCTGAAGCTTGTGGATGAAAGATGCATTTTATTATGTATCTTCAAATTTTCTACAGTAAACAGAGCCAAGCAGACTTTTAATGAAAGTGGATCTTGTGACTAGTATTTGAATTCTTATGTCAGAATACCAATTTTTGTTTTCCCCCGTGTTCTCTTTTGCTGGTGTAGTGGATTCAGCCATTCATACACATGTTTCAAAGAAGAAAGGAGGGAGTCATCATGTGGAAGAAATGAGGTAGGACACTACTACAGGATACTGCACTCGAGTATTGGCTATTAGGAGTCAAAAATCCTATGCCCTGGGGTTTTTTTTTCCTCACCAAAATTATTGTCACCCTGCCATTTTTCTCCTTTCTAATTTTCCTCTCTGGTCTATCCAGACTTACCAGCTGCCATTAGGTTCTTTCTCTGCTCTGATCACTTCACTCTTTTTCAGCTTCAGAGTTTGCCGTGACTGTTTGTAATATTCAGTCTTCTTGTGGGAAGCAGAGTGTCATTGTGTTTTAAACCAGTTAATGACATCAGTACATTAGAGTAGCATGCAAATACTAAGAATTAGGCCCATACAAATTTTGTAGCTTACATTTCTCCAGAAATTGCAGGAATAAGTTGTACAATTTGAATGTTATTCTTGGAACTGTGTATTAACAGAAGTTTGAATAATAATGGAATAGTTGCCTCAAGAATATTGAATTCTGTCACCACTTTGTCTTACTGCAGGGAATTCACAGGCTGCTGAACTTTGTCTCAGTATTTGAATCAAGAGGGAGGAAGATAGGTGGCAGGAAATGACAGGCCCCTT
>NW_009918584.1:10204-12814 GCF_000696875.1 Nestor notabilis
GAAGCTGTAGTCCAGCTTGCACTTACATCTAATGTTCTGCTTCCAGTCCCACTGACAGCCTTAGTCCAAGCACTCTTTGTGTTCCAACTTTGGAATAACTGTTATGGTGCAGAGGCCTGTGAAAGTCCTTGTTTGTCTCTGCAGTATTGCAGGGGGTTCTGTCCGGGTTATTTTAAGTTTGCCAGCAAGGCTTTGTTATCTCTGGCCATATATTATCTGGCTGTATGCCAGTTTGAAAATAGACATCTCCAGGCCGAGTATACACTAAAGCCTGCAGTGTGCTAGTGTATGGAAGGATGTGGATGCTGGTTTGGTAAAACCTCGGTCATTTTTCTCACTAGGACACTTGGCTTTTCTGGGGGCTGGCTTTGCAGCTGGTATGCAGTCTGCTCCCCACAGACCCCTGTGATAAACTACAGAGACTCCTGTTCCTTTATTGCTGAGCATTATTGTTGAACATTCTTATTTCTGTATTGTAGCCATTTTAATTCATTTTTACTGTGATCTGCAAACATGCTTTCAGCTTGAGGAAAGCACTAACCAAACAACAATGTGCTTTCATTTTACAGCTATCTTTGTTCTAGACTATCTTTCTTTAAATAATGCTAACAGTGCTGACGTTCAGTTGGTGTTCAGCTCTCAGCTTGCCAGTGTTGTCACGAAGTATTGTAGCCATTTTAATTCAGTTTTACTGTGATCTGCAAACATGCTTTCAGCTTGAGAAAAGCACTAATCAAACAACAATGTGCTTCAAACAACAATGTGCTTTCATTTTACGACTATCTTTGTTCTAGACTACCTTTCTTTAAATACTGCTATCAGTGCGGACGTTCAGTTGGTGTTCAGCTCTCACCTTGCCAGCATTGTCATGAAGTCTTCACTTGCAGTGATATTTGCAAAAAGAAATCCTGGAATGAGCGGCATAGGCAGGAGTGTTTGGGCTTGCTGGGTAAGTCTGCCTGTCATTACGATCTGAAGTACAGTGGTTTGTGCTTGTATACTGACTGGGGTATGCCTTCCGTGTAACGGACCAGTAAAATCTGTTTTACAAAAGAATTTAAATAAGAAGGTTCAGTTCATTCACTTGAAGAGCTGTGATCTTTGTAAACCCACCAGCTTTAAGAGAGCTGTTACTTGGTCATTCCTCGCAACTTCAGGGGAAAAGAATCTTTAGGGTGAGTGCAGAGCAAAGGAAATACTCTCTCTAAGACTAAGGTTAGCTACTGTGGACATCAATAGACAACTTTCCAGGCTGAAAGACCGCTATAGATCAAACAAGTTAGGCAGGGTGGAGCTTTCGGTACAAGCTCTACCACTTTATCACCTGTACCTGTATATTAGAAGAGAAATCAATAAGATTTCTGACTTTTATTCATGGAGTTGTTGTTACCACACCACTGTGCTTATTGGAAACCACACTTGTGCTCATAAAAATGAAGCCATGTGCTACCTTGCAGTAGAAGACTAGCAAGGTATAAATTACACTATTTTAATTATAGCAGATGCTCACATAGATTGAATGAGAAATCTGTCAATTGTGAACACCACTGTGCGTATTGGAAACCACACTTGTGCTCATAAAAATGAAGCCATGTGCTACCTTGCAGTAGAAGACTAGCAAGGTATAAATTACACTATTTTAATTATAGCAGATGCTCACATAGATTGAATGAGAAATCTGTCAATTGTGAGGTGGGTACAGAACTGCTGTATTCACAGAAGTTCTGCGATTGATCTATCTTTTAGCGGCTGCCTTGAATGGGACTTTTAAATCTGGATACATGGAAAACCCTGTGTGTTTGGAATAGTGGGGTCTGTCCCACTGGAGATAAGCTATATCAAACATACATGCTTACCAGTATGGGCTCTGTATAGAATCAAAATATTATAGAACAGAACAGAATAGACATGAAAATGAAAGGACAAATGGTGGGTAATATGGCAGCTGTACACTGAAGGACTTAAACATGAAAAAAAGTACATTCATTTAGAAAACAGAATTTTACTACCTTGTGTTTAAATATTTAATGCATTATGGATACAGCTGGGTGATGTTACGATGTTAATTAGTGATTATTTAAGTTACTGCTTCTTTGAGGTCATCCTTTTCCTGTATGGCAAATGTCAAATTCCATTAAATTCAGATTCAGTGACTTCAATTCAGTACAAGTGTGAATGCCTTCCTGTAGACACAATTTTTCTCAGTCATAAACAAACTTTAGTGTCTCCCTGTCTAGCTAATTTTGAGGTAGAAAGGTTTTTGTTTGTTCCTTTGTTATATCATTTTTCTCTCCCATCATGTGCTTGATTTAAAATGACCTGAAATTCCCTCAGATGAGTTTTAGCAATTCAGTCTGTTGCTCTGAGAGGCTCTGATGCCCTCCACCCCCTTTCCTGATTCCTTTTCACTGTAGTACAATGTGATTAGCATTTATTTTGTACTTTATAAGCAAAACTCTCAATGATTATCTGAGTTCTGAAGTATCTAATAGTATTAACTGCAGGATTAGTACATTCTCAGATACATTTTCTGGAAGAAACAAGTGTCATTTAGACTTCCATATGTAGTCATTGTTTGGTAGGAAGTTTATAGGTGAGTAGGTAGCCACA
>NW_009918585.1:0-2754 GCF_000696875.1 Nestor notabilis
CTCATGGCTTCTCTACATTTCTCTGGTCCTAACAATGCTTGTGCCTCAGCACAGAGAAAGGGTCCCAATCCCATTAATTCCTGCGCTGTCACCCCATGTAGCGGGTCTCCTGGCTGTCTCTGTATTGCGACACACTCATTTACCAAACTTTGCCAATGCGCATTAAAAAGCAGCTGCTGGTGCTGCGTCAATATGCATTAAAAAGCAGCTGCTGGTGCTGTGTAAATATCAGTTTTATTATTCCCCGGCAGTCCACCAGTAGTAGTACCTATGTTCCCCAGATATAGTCCAACATCTGCCTAACCGGCTCCCCCTTAAATCCAAATTGACTAACTGTTGACCGCAATTGCGATAATAATTTCCAATCCAATGCTGTGATAGTGGCATTCAACCCACCGCTGTCTGCTGTTGGTGTGTAAATGACCGGACATGCGAGATCAGTGAGATCCACAGCCCTGTCCCCTCGATCCAGGCAGTCTTTTGCCAAAGCAGCCCACGCTTCTCTCCGTTCCCTTGCAATGGCCTCCGCTAAGTCACTTTCTGCCCCAGGGATAGGCTCATTGCGAGAGGGTAGTGGAGATGGTGGCACTGGCCATGACTCCCGATCGATAGGAGGGGGAGACTGGCCACGACTCCCGTTCGATAGGAGGGGCAGACGGTTCGGTCGGACCCTGTGAGGGCGCGGCGGCCCCACCGGGATCCAAATTTCCCTTGCATTCCGGGGAAGGTATGTGCACCACGGACTGTCCTGGGGGTAACGGAGAAGCAGAGGCCGTGAACCAGTCCTGACTAGTATAATCTTTGTTCTTACCGTGAGCTGCAGATACCTGCTCTGCTGCTCTTTTTTCAGCTTGATACTTCAATAGCTCGTTATGCACTACTCTCCACTCCTTCCCTAACTTTTTTGCTGTCTTATCATCATTCAATGTGGCCTCCCACAATAGATCCCCAAATTTATGCCATTCTCCTAACTCATGAACAGTATGACGGTTTTGGAAAACTCCCTTCGCATACCCATAATCTAATAACCCTGGCAGTTCCTTTTTTAAATCTATCCCTTGAATCTGCCTTTTCTGCAAGAATGCAGTAAATAAATCATATGCTGCTTGCCTTTCCATACCTATTTATTAGCGCCGTTGCAGCCTTTCAAGGTCTCGGCAGCACGTATCAGCAGGGCACGCCTTTGCAGTCACCCAGGGCGCGGAGCACTCCCAAGTCGCTCAAATTCCAAGTCGTGCTGTCCCCGCTGCTTAAGGACCTGACTCTTCACTTGCCCTTCCGACCGTGGAGCTAACCGATCATCACGTCGGGGTCACCATCTGTCGGAGCGGGAGACAAGTCTTATCCGTTGATAACAACAAGTCTCAGTTTATTTTATCAGAAAGCTGTCGTTATACAGGTACAATAATAAGCCTCATACATATTGCAAAAGCTAAGCTCATCATTGGTCCGCAGCTAAATATTATCTCCGCCCTTGTTGCTACATACCCGAGATCTCTGTGGTCAGTTAGATACTGTTTTTCACAAATTGTTGCACTCCAGCTTACTTCCCTTATCTTGTCAAGGACACAGTGTCCTTGCCTTATATAGTTTGCTTTTCTTTTACTGACTAACCAGCTGGATTTGATCATGTCCCCTTTCTTGCATCCAGGACTCAACAAAGTTCTCTACAGAGGGTAATAGTTTGGATTTAGATACGTTAATTTTAGATGTCCAAAATGAAAATACTCCTATTTCTAGTGTTTTGGTTTGTAATTTTATAATGGGAAGAGTAGTGCTTATTGCCTCACCAGACTGCTGTGAGAAGAGAAAGAAACTTAGAAACACCTAAGTAGTACAGACTTCCCCACTATCACAATCCTTCCTATTTATTTTGATAAACTTCCAGTAAAATAAGCCATGTATTCAGAAGCATGTATACTTCTGATTTCTCCTATAAAGTTCCAATGCAGTTCTGAGACAAGACAATTCTGTGCATCTATTCCTTACTATGATAGGTTTAAACAATCAGCTAATAGAAAAAAGATTTTGTTCTGATTTCAGTTGGGACAGAGTTACTTTTTTTCCTAGTAGCTGGTATAGTGCTGTGTTTTGGATTTAGGATAAGAATACCGTTAATAACACACTGATGTTTTAGTTGTTACTGAACAGTGCTTAACACTAAGTCAAGGTCATTTCTGCTCCTCCCTCCACCCCACCAGTGAGTAGGCTTGGAGTGCACAAGAAAAAGCTGAGAGGGAACACAGCTGCGACAGCTGACCCTAATTGACCCAAGGGATAGTCCATACTATATGGCACCATGTTCAGCGTATAAAGCTGAGAGAAGAAGAAGGAAGTAGGGGATATTCAGAGTGATGGTGTTTGTCTTTCCAAGTAACCATTACCTGTGATGGAGCTTGGCTTTCCTGGAGATGGCTGAACATATGCCTGCTGATGGGAAGTGGTGAATCAATTCCTTGTTTTGCTTTGCTTGCTTGCACAGCTTTTGCTTTACCTATTAAACTGTCTTTATCTCAACCCATGAGTTTTCTCACTTAAACTCTTCCAATACTCTCACCCATCAAAATGCAGGTGAGTGAATAAGTGACTATGTGGTGCTTAGTTGCTGTCTGGCCTTAAACCATGACAGGTTTTCAAAACAAAGGTGAATTTCAATGTCATGATCTGCAACTGGAAGAATTGCCACCTTGGAAAATTGATACACCTTTCTGAATGCCCAGATTCTATTGAAACTTTCAAAAATGGTGACAGAAA
>NW_009918586.1:0-281 GCF_000696875.1 Nestor notabilis
AATATATATATGTATAAAAAAAAGTAACATATGTATATGCCTGTTGCTGCAAAACGCTTGTTTTAACCTGCTATCAATAAACTGGGGATTAGTTGTATGAACCACAAGCCAGAAAGATCTGTGCAAGCACCACTGATGGAAAAATTTATATCCCACTGTCTGAAACATCCTTCCTTTCATTAAAACCAAATTAAGAGCAATTTATCATTTTCTCTACTTCAGTAAGACTTATATATATTACTCTTCAGAGAATTCTGCAATTCCTGCTGCAGCTTATGCAC
>NW_009918586.1:312-18748 GCF_000696875.1 Nestor notabilis
TGAAGCTTATGCCCCTGTTTGGAATCAGCTTCAAATCATGCTTCTTAAGCAGTAGCTCAGTGTTGCTGAGCTTCAATTCTGAAACCCAAGCAGAGATTGAATGAAAAAGATTTGTGAAGATGAATCTCTCCACGTCAAAACAAGCTTTAAGAAAAGAAATTATAAAAATGGAAGCTATTCCACATGCTTCACATGCTGTGAACCTGTATTTTTGCTTTTCTTTTAGTTTTAGAAATGGAGCAAGATGTGTGTTAGATTACATTTTTTTACCATTTTTTCCTTAAATTACATTTTTCATCAATAGGCATAGGCAGCAGCTTCCCATTTTGCAAACTGCTTAACTGGATATTACAATTATGATAATAGATTCTTTTTCTTTTATTCTCACCATTTCAACTGATCCATCTTTTGGGTAATACAGAAGTTCGTAACGCCGAAAGAGGGAAGCATTTGGGTCATACCATTCAGCAGTGAAAGCAAATCTGTCATCTTGACTCTGGAAATAGAAAAGGGGGGAAAAGGCTATTACAGACAGCATAAATGTTTTATATGTAAAAACACACCAATAAAAAACTTCCTTGCATTTGTTATCAGAAAAGGAAAAAAAGGAAAAAAAAATATCCCACTAGTAAACGCACTTACACCCTCTGCGTATCATCTTCTGCTTACCACAGCTGGTGACATCTTTTCACTTTCAGCTATCATCTTTTAAGTATGACGAGATTGCCTGGAAAACTGCCATGCTGTTTCCAAAACTGACTCTGATTTTATCAGTCATGAAAGGTGGACTGTTGTAGAAGTTGCTGTTAGACTTCTTCACTTTGTGGAAGTATTTGATGTACTTCCATTTCTTAGAAATAACGTGTTTGCTCACAAGTGAAATACAGAATCTTAACACATTTTCTACACATCCTACACTAAAACACTGTCCTCTTCCTGAGCAGTTATATCTGAACTGCTGTTAATGATGAGATTAATATATTAAAAGACAACATGAGTTTGATTCACTACTTGACATACAGCATAAATAGCCCAATCTCATTTACAACTCATTTTCTGCCCCTAAGGATTGTGACAAGAAAGCTAGAGTGCAGTAATTCTAAAACTGTAGCTACATGTGTAGCTTCTTGCTGCTCCTCATCCTTCAGAGGTTAACCCTTTGCAGAAATGTAAGCACAAAGGTGATGCAATGCATGTGGACGTGCAGTTCTAACACCACTTAGTGGCATATGTTTGTTAGCTATCAGTACTGCAACATCAGTCATTTCATAACTGTTAGATGGAGCTTCAAATTTTTATTTTCTACACCTCCTCATTGCTACTCCTGAGGGTAAGCACAGTCTCGCCACAGGCTTCCACTTTTTAGACGTATCTGTGCTCTTCTTACACATGTTAAACATTTATATACCACTGGGAGTTCAAGTTGAAGCAATGCAGGTCTTTTTTGTCCTTCGGATTTTAGAAAACAGCAGCATTTCAGCTGTTTCAAAGACTGCTCAATAAACAACAGGACAGAAAGAATCCCACAGGCTTCCATGACTATTCTGGAACATCAGCAGGGAAAGAATAATCATTTTCCTAGTAAGTACAAGCCTACAGGCATACAGACATTACAAACAAAACAAAACAAACAAACAAAAAAACCAACCAAACAAAAAAAAAACCCAAACAAAACAAAAAACCCCAACCAAATAAAAAAAAAACAAACCAAAACCAAAAACCCAAACCAAAACAAACTTAACCAAACCAACAAAACAAAACAGCAAGAGTGATCTTGTCAGTGCATTTTTTCTTTCAGCATCTTCAGCTTAAAACTGAGTTATGACTAAGTGCTTTTGCAGGTTGAAGTCCTAAGGCAAACAGCAGCAGCAAAGCATGAGATAATGAAGAACAATTTCAGAATTCTACAGTGTGATGAATACTTGTACACGTTCAGTTAACAGCATCATGGCAATTGCCCCAGCCTCTTGTCAGCCCTTATGGTACTCTTACACTGCAAAACAAAGATATGATTATATCAGAGAAAGACCTATGCAACAGAGGCAGCACACTGCTCTGTGAAGGATGCAGCTTTCACTTCTATCTGTAGAATTCTGCGCAGCACTGAAAGCCTTATTTATATGAGCTACTTTAACTTCTGTGTTATCTCTACTGTACACACTGCAGCCTACGACAATACTTAAAACTCATGTTTTAGGTGCAGCATCCAGCACAGAACCTCCTAGGGCTTAGCGTGGTTTCTGGCCCCGACTTAAGCTAGACATGCTTGTGTCTGCATTGCTCTTGCTGTCCTTCTGGAGATATATAAGCCAGAACAAACTCTTTCTTATGTCAAAATTCATACCTTATTTTTTCTATATTGGCAATAAGCAATAATAAGGCCTGGCAGACAACAATAAATTACTGATTTCAACCTTGATCTTAAATACACTCACACTGCTGGAAGACATTTGATAAATTAATTTGACCATCTTGTCAAGAATGGATGTTACAGAAAAGCAGTTCTGTACCAAAGAGATTGTTTAAAAAGAAAAACAGTCCTGTTGCTGGAGTACTGCTCAAGAAGCTCACTAGTGAGCGATCCATGAAATAAATAAAGATGCACCATCCCTAATCAATGCCTCCTTACATGAAGACATCTATATTTGCACTACATCATGCTACTTATTTCATACTATAGAATCACTTTAAAATACACTTTTTAGGTAGCGGTTGCCAGAGAAGCTACTAATTTTCATTTAAGCAAAACTTCCAAAACCTCTAAATGCTTATTTGTCTTGGAGAAGTAATGTATTTCTGTGAACAAGCAAAGAAAACACCATTAGATTTTTCACTTAGTCACCAGTATCAGTCATTGGTATCTTCATGTTTACAGTGAGAAACTACACTGTGTGGTATAGTTTCTCACCAGAAACTACATGTCTGGTGACGAACTGGTCTGCTTTTTTTCTTTTAAAGCATCCTTAGTTTGAAGATCCATTTGGAATTTACGTTATAAGATCTTACTGAATGTCTGAGCTATTAATATTTTTACTTAGTAAGCTCTGCTGGCCAGTGCTTCTTACTCAGCTGAATGGCAAAAACGAACATTCTGTATTATCTTCTTTTAGCACTGTAAGCAAAGGCAAAGCAATAAATGCTACCTAGACTTGAAAAACACTGCAGACCTAACCTCACAATGCCCAGTAATGTTGTCAGTAAGCAGGAAAATTTGTACTGGTTCTTACTCTGTATCTGGAAAATGTGGAGAGCTAAGAGTTTTCTAAAACAACCAAAACAAGGTCTGTAAAGCTTCTCCTGGGCCCTAGCTAGAATTTCTCCTGCTTTATGGACATAAGATTATCACAATAAATATTTCTAAATGTAAAGAACAATATCAGAAGAAAACTTAAGAGCTTACAGAAAACACTGTAAAAATAAGTTGAAACAGACTGTGAACAGGTAGATGGTTTCAGAGACGCACACTGCAAAATGAAGAAATTCAACATTAAAAGCAAACTGAAGACCCTGCCAAATAAGTACGCTGTGAAACACAGCAGGACTGCTATTTTACTATTGCAGATTCATGTGTATAGTCTTAAAACGGTAGAAGACAATCCTGAATACAACCATGACATGGAGTAATGCGAATATATTCTGGTGAGCCCTTGGCAGACATCACTGTAAAATAGCCACTCCAAGTCATCAAAAACACCAAGCAATTAAAAATCCTGAATTTTAAAAACTGAGTACTAAGCTCATAATACATCTTTTTAAATGAGAACAAAGACTTTTAATAACTTATCTAGAGCAGACAAAAAAACAAACATAAAAACCTGTCCCCATCACATACTGTAAGGATTGAAATAAAATTTTAAGTCTGCACAGCCTTAAAATTAGCTTTCTGAACACTTACTTTCAATCAATTTACTGCTCAATCAACAGAACTGGTATGGCAAACAACTTCTTTGTGCAACCTTTCACTAGTGTACCCTAGACTGCAACGTGGGAAGGAGTCTCAAAGATAAGACAGTGCTATGGAAGACAGGCAAAGTTTCATCCTTGACTTCTGTTCATCCTCCTAACAAAGGAAACGCAAAGAGAAAATATTGTCCAGAGTAGCATGATTAGAGAGCACTGATGGTGGTATCATGTTCAGTGCACCTCACAGCTCCAGACCAACATTGAGTCCTGAAATGGGAAGATTTCACAGCCCTTGACCATTGAGCCTCAGCACCTCACTTCCCCAGGAAATGGCTGAAACACATTAGTCACTAGTGAAATCACATCACTGTGAACAACTTGAGTAGTAATAAATCAAGTGACTTTATAAATACATTATAACTCAAAAAGATCTTGCTTTAAAACATTATTTTCCGTTCTTTTCTGTACCATGCCCTCATTAAAATCACGCATAGCCTCCGCTCTCACGACTAAGCAATTTACCAAGCAATACCTAATGGGGGAGAAACAATTTTTCATAACTTTTCACATCAGTGGAAAAATTACCAGGATTAAAAAACCCAGCAGTGACTGTGCACTTTATAGTTACATAGTGATAGTTTTAGAGTAGCTGTCTTCAGCTCAATTTCTACAGTCCCTTTTCATGATAAAATCTAAAGCCACTCAAGTCAGTGATGTCAAGAGTTCGCGCCCTGTGAATATGGAAAGAATAATCTTTTTCTTCCTTCCTCTTTTTACAAACTGTACAGAAAAACATTTGGATGCATGTGTAGGTTTTGCTAGCTTACGCTTTTTTGTTTATATTGGTATGTGTGAATATGCAGTAGGATGGCTCTGTGCACATGAGAAACATTTATTGAAGTACAGCTGAATTAAATAACAAAATAAATCTAAATAAATCTGGTACTTAGTTCTGAAAGTGATGGGGGAAGCAGTCATTCTCAGCTAGCATGGGACTAAGTTCTAGAAGGTAAACCCAAGCGTATATGAAAGAACTGTGCTCACAAAAAACTCTGCTGCAGAGGGAAATGTTTTTTCTGGAACACAGCTGAGAAGGAAGCTCATAACCAGGAAGCAGAATGCTTAGCAAGCTGGACAGGAAATGATCCTGTGAACCTTTTAGACTATCATAGGGCTTCTGTTCTGCAGTAAAACAAAAGCAAATCTTCCAAAGGTTTTCATGAGAAGCAACCATGGTAGAACAGCAGTTCAGGAAGTACACAACTTGCATGGAATGGTGGAGAAACAATTTTATCTCATCTGAACCATGCAGAACATATCTCTGGATTTGGTTTTCCCAGCTTCAAAAGGTCTCCTGACTGCCACTCAATTTGTCTGTTCTGGGGTGTGTGCTTCTGTCCTCTTCCTCTAGTTCTGACTAGAAGTTTCATCCTAGAGTTTCTCTTACAATGGAGATCACAGGGAATCAGGAGCCACAGATTTTTTCTTCTGTTGGTTATATGCACTCTCAGACTTACCACAGGCTGAGGAATAGTGAGATGATTCCCCATATTTTTACTAAGATCCTGCCTTTTACATGAGTTTCTGTTTTTTTCTCCATTATACAGATAATTCACCTCCATCTATAAGCTTAAAGTTAGTATTTTTCTGCGAGTTTGTCACTTCATGCTTTTGAGCTGTAATCTCTGTGATCTGTAATTGACTGGAACAAATACCCGTGCTTAAACTAGTTATCAGCCTGCAGCTTATCATAATCCCTTTAACTTAATACTCAAGACAACTTCACATAAACCAGCATCAAAATAGTTCTTAAAATTAGAAACCCCCCGAGGTATCTAGAAAATGCATCTTTACATGCTATTAGCAATCTGGTCTCTATAAGGCTTATACATGTTCTCAGGAACTTCAACATGCACGACACATCGACACAGGCTCACGGCCTGTTGCCCACATATTTGCAAGTTTAGGAGTCATTAAGAGTATTGCTATATTGTAAGTGGGCAGCTTCGTGTCTGATGCTCCTTTGATTTTCTCAGTGACTCAATGACTCTGAAATCAGACCAGAGAGAAAAAGAATCAAAGGAGCTGAATCAACCACCAACAAAGCAATAAAAAGACTGCAGAAACCTCAGTAAAAGCTGAATCATAGCCAAAAGGATCCATCTTGATATCTGTACTCTATATTTTGTAAAACTGCTGTCACAGGGAAAACCTGCAGTCAAGCACTGATCTAAGAATTCAGCTGTTTCTTTGAAAGTAACTGGGAACAGGATGGACCAGCAGACAGGAACATCGAATGGGTGTCTCTCCTATTACACAAAAACCTCCACAATTTTCTGAAAAACTCTCTCAAAACTTTCTAAAATTCTGGCAATAATTTTAAAAGAAACATTTCTTTCACAACCTGCCCCCCTCAAACCAGACTGGTGGCACTCTCAAAAATATTTTGGAAAAGCAAGAATATTTTTATAAAAACTAGGATGGTATCAAAAGAAAAGGATATAAATTACTTTAAAACCCCTCAGGTGAAGATGTCACAAAGCTGGCTGACCCCAACATCAGGTAGTCTGCTTATACGTTAACATTGACTTACTGTACGCTTTTAGGAAAAAAAAAGATAAAAAAATCACAACTGTATGTGAGTTTGCAAAAAAAATAGAATTTGTTGAAATGGCCAGTTAACAGGTATCTTTCTCCTTGTCTTTGCTCTTTGTAGATTTTACCAAAAAAAAACTATTGCTGTACATTTTGGTGCATTCCTTAGAGAGACGTTGGCCTCATGCTCTTCACCGCGGGCTGAAGTGGGGGACCTGACCAGCCTTCATCAAAAATATTATTCTCAGAATTGAGTCCAGGAGTTACTGTTGTAGATGTAGATAAACCTCTAACAGAAGGTATTTAAGTCCTGCTATGAATTATTTGAAACAGTCCCTCAAAGCTCATTAAGTCACCGATCACTCATCTTCCAGGCCAATCACCACTGCAGATTTAACTCTGCTCCCTGGCCCTACAGAGGACTCCAGCACAAATGAAAACAAAGTCACTGATAAACACCTAGTCTGAAGAAAGGGTCATGAATTTCACCCAGATCTCTCTCCACCTTCCTCAAAGGCACAGTCTTATACTCCCCCAGCAGGCCGCAGATATAAGCACTGTCACAATATCACCTGCTTTCTTAAGAGCCCCAGAAATACTTCGCATTTTGATTGCTCTAAATGGTTTGCTTATTAGCTTTCCTTTTCTCCCATTCTAACATCCCGCTAGCTTTGCTTTATTTCCAGATGCATGCTTTCAGGCATATCTACCTAGGGAACTGCAGGCTTGGCAGGATGCCCAGCTTTCCAAGTAGCACCGAGTGCTTATGCATTCAGAACACCACACGAAAAAACGTAACTTCAATTAGCCTCAAAGATGGACTCAACCAGTGCATTAGGAGTGCTCCTCTTTTATGTAAGGACATCTTAAATCTGACAGGCCCCTGCAAATCTATAAAGCTAAAAAGTAAAACCAAAAGCATTTAAAACATTGGAATCTCTTAAAAAAAAAAAAAATTACATGAAAAGCTAAGACATCAAATGGGATATGTCTTAAACATGAACCTAAACAGGGGAGATTTATGTTAGATATAAGGAAGAAATTCTTCACTGTGAGGGTGGTGATGCACTGGAACAGGCTGTCCCAGAAAAGTTGTGGATGCCCCATCCAGGGAAGTGTTCAAGGCCGGCTTGAATAGGGCTTTGAGCAATCTGGTGTAGTGGAAGGTGTCCCTGCCCATGGCACGGGGTTGGAACTAGATGATCTTTAAGATCCTTTCCAACTGAAACCATTCTATGATTGTATGTCAAGCTTTTCATAGACTTCTGTGCAATCTCAGACAAGTCAACTTCAACTTTTGTGCATCCTTTTCTCCAGCTGTAACAAAATACTTATTCTGGGAGGGCTTGCTATTCTGGGCACTAGTAAGTAAAAGGGATGCTTCTGTCATCAAAGCTGTAAAGCAATTCCAGCTTATACAAAACAGTCAGCTTAACTTCCTTTTATACCATCTATGCCTGGACTGCTACAGAGAGGTGTGTCTCAGAGGGCCAAGGAATGGTTAGCTAAACATACACTGTCATTTCGTGGCAACGCAAAGCACTTGCTTTTTCACCAAACACGTTCATCTTCATAGTTTCCAGGCACTGTATGCTATTCAGTCAGGCTGAACAAGAAGAACAATATGTTTAACTACAACAGGCAACAGTCTTAAGCAAATAAATTTCCAAACCACTATTTTCTGCTTTCCTCAGGACTACTTATCATTACTGAATGACAAGCACTTCTGCAAGCACAACAAATAACCAGGCATGGTTCTCTATACTCATGTTTCTTATCCTTTTGACTACATCCTCGCTTCAGTTCAAGCATTTAATAAAGGCTTATACCCACTTGGATTCTCTGATGTCTAAGTAGGTCTGAGCTCACACTGAAATCTTCCTTCAAAGATTCCATAGAGGGTTTTCTCCCTCTCCCCATTCTTGCGAAAGCTGGAGGAACATCATTATCCCTCTGCCAAATCTGACTGAAATCTGCCATTAAATTTCAAGCTTCCCGGGGGAAAAACTTAGTGGTCAGATACACACCAACAGACTGTGATCAGAAACTTTGGTTTTCTGAGGCAAACAGGCTGAAAGCAGCTGTATGAAAAAAATCTATTTGCACACTACAAGTAATTTTCCATCATCAATACTGCTTTAAAAGAAAAATCTCCATTTGTGAAAGAGAAGGGAAAGGCAAAAAAGTGCAGCCATTAAATGTTACCGACAATTTTGCAAGGCAGAAACAAGAGACTTCAGACATACTGGTGGTATTTCACAAATAACACTGAGTGGCAGAAAGTGCTCTTTTTCTCAGCATTGTAATATACCTTAAATCCCCACACAAATCCTCAGCAGTGCATGCTTATTAAGTCGTGTTATTCAACTCATCTTCTACCTTCACGGTTCCTGTAATACAGGATATTTTCCAGGCAAAACTCAAATCTACAACACTGTGTAGATAGAGCACTCAATTAGCTCTGTCTCTTAAAACTCATTTTCCTCCTCCTCTTCTATTCATGTTTCTGACACATGAGCTGGTATAATTTTTAGAACTCCAATTCTGCAGCTCCCTATCTGCTGTTGGACCTCCCACCGCTTTCTCAACAGGCTTTTCTTTAGTCAAAAAGTAAAATCAGAGGATCACTTTTCAAATGGAGAAACATCTGGCAACTGCAATTTCCATGACAGTGTCTGATTGCTGAAGATTCTCAATCTAAACCTCACATTCAGAAGCTCACTAGTGAATTTTGTAAGCATATCTCTTTTTATCCTCCCCTTGTAGAAAATAAATTGTGCCTATTGAAAATTTCACACAAATCCAAGGCAACTTTTTCAAATTAATTAAGCATTGCTTAAATTATTAAAAATCTTAATCATCTTTGGAAATCTATTAAGTGAGTCAAACACTCCGACTGCATTTACATCCACCCTCCTGCAAACAGGTGCTAGCTACATCCTTTAGATTCACAGTTATCTGACTCCAAATATTATTGGTACCTGGGCTTCCCAGGTGCCTTTTGGACTGTTATGGCTATTGTTGGCTGGACCATCTATTCCCAAGTAAGATGGGGATACATCTGCCCCTGTAGCACTAACCAAGTGAATCTTACTCTTCGACTGGGATCTCAGTTCAGTAAATCATCCCCCATATGCCCAAGGGTTGTGATGAACAAAGCTCTAGAAGGCTGAAGGCCCCAAATTTTCTTATTAGATTTAGGAATCTGCAACCCATCTCCCATCAGTGAAATTATCTTGCTGTTCTGACAATTTCCTAAGCAAGAACTGTTCTTTTACTACTAGATCGTGTAAATTCTGCAAGCTTCCTATGAAGCATGTAGGCATGATTAGTGTAACCTATTCTTTTTTTCCCCAGTTGCTCACAAAAGAGAATCAAGAATTCAAATCTTCAACCATTAAGTCCAGTCCTCTGCTATTATAAGTTATAGTTAAGTACTTAGTTACAGAATTCATGTTGTTCCTCTAACTATGTAACATTATTTCTCTAAAACTCACAGAGGATGCTATACTGCTGTTGACTACTCTGTGAAGACAGGTTTAGCTTTAGAAAGCCAGCTAAACCTTGTCTTCAGGGGAATGTGTTCCCATTTAATGCCTGTTTACAAAGCTGCAGATCATAAGTTATATTATTGCACTCTTACTTACATGATCACACTGCAGTTCCTCTAAGAGTAGTCAGTAGTGCTCAGCATGCTCATCTGCCTCCACTAACTCGAGAAGAGTCTGACAATGATATCAGCAAAAGCAGAGCTGCTCCCTGACTCAGAACAGTATTTATAACACATGTCATCTCACATAATTATATCTGAGCATGAAGTTTAGGTGCTTTGCACCAGTCAGTAGTAGCAGAACTAACACTGTTGTGGTCATCTGCTGAATGGTGGGTCTCGGACTCTGAACTATGAGGTTAGTGTCTGTACGTGATCCAAATACATTGAGCTACCTGTGCAATTCCATTGCAAGATCCAACCTATACTGTATTTACAGGAAAAAAACATTTTTGAAAGGCTCAAAACTTGGCCCTAAACTAAAACTGATGGCAATACTCAAAGGTAGTCTTCTTTCATAGAGACCATTCCTCTGGCAAACTTTCAGCTTTCAATTTCCAATCTTTTCAGAACTAAAGCTCTTCAGAGGAACACTGAACTTACTTTTTTTCTTATTAGGATTCTGAAATGTTTTCAACTCCCCCACATCCCCATTCTTTTTCAAGTCTTGCATTATACTTTCAACCTCTAGTAGAAACTGTCTGAAAAATTTCAAGCTGAATGGTTAAAATTTCAGAAAGTTATAAGCAGTTGGAAGTAGAGGTTTGAAAGGGAACACCTACAAATCCTAAACCAAAGCTGTCAACAGCACTTCAAAGTAGTATAATGCCTACAGCACCTTCAGATTATCTCAGCTCACAATAATCTTCTGAAAAGCATTTTTCACAAGAATCAGTTGGTTGCCTTGGAATCACAGCTAAGGGAAGGAGGGTCCTTCAACCAGCTGATACCATGAGCATTAGCACCCAGGAGGTTGCGTGAATGCTCTAAAGACCACACATGCTGCATCTACCTTGAACAGTCAGAGCTTGTAACAGTCAAGTAACAATTTACAATCCTGTGAAGTAGACAAATAACTCTGCTAACACATTTCTTATTCGCTGCTGTGGGCACTTAACATAAGCATTTTGTCTGCACTGCTGTTTAACCACAAGTTGACATTAAAATACTATTTTTTCTCAGATTGCATCAAATACTAATTTTCAGGTAGTTAGTTAGACTAAATCCAGATTTCAGCTAGTACAGATGTCATGGTCAGATGTCCTTCATTCTGAAGTCAGACTAATGACAAGCTACATGGGAACAGAAGTTCTAATGATAAAAGCTGTGATTTTTAAAAACATAATTAAGGTCATTAAAAACATAATTAAGGTTAAAATTACTAAAGAATCCCATGCAAACACAGAACATAAAAGAGGCTCTCCCGAACACATCTCCGGAGAGAGCCACTTCTCTGCAAATACAGGAGCACCCTCTGGTGCTCAAAGCCAGGTTGAGCACCTTATTTAAACCTCAAGAGTTAATTTAGGAAATTATTTGCGAGAAGCCACTTCTGTTCACTGTCTCTCCCTGGTGCGCCATGCCTCAAAATTAATAACCTTTTAAGAGGATGAAGAAATTCCTAAATTATAAAGCACAGATCACCACAGCCTGTGTGATAAAGTCCTTTCCCACAGGAAAACTGCTGACACATGGGCACGTGGCCTTCTTCAATACCCAGCCTCTAAAAATGCCAGTGCCACATGTTTTAAATGACTATCAGAGCTGACCACTCCAGGACAACTTGCAAGGGCCACCTCACAGAGTTTGTCTGATACTGAGAGCATACTTCTCTATTAAGCATTAGTGTGAGAAACAAAGAATTTCTACCTTTTGTATGTGCTTATCTGATTAGGGAATATCCTGATACAAAGTCTCCAGGGAGACCTTATCACAGCCTTCCAGTACCTAAAAGGGAGCTAAAAGAAAACTGAAGAGTTTTTAAAAGGGCATGTAATGATAGGACAAGGGGAACGGCTTTAAACTGAAAGACGGTAGATTTAGATTAAATATAAGGAAGAAATCATTTACTGTGAGGATGGTGAGAGACTGACACAGGTTGCCCAGAGAAGCTGTGGCTGCCCCATCCCTGGCAGTGTTCAAGGCCAGGTTGGACGGGGCTTGGAGGAGCCCCGGTACTGGGAGCTTGGAGCAGCCCGGTTACTGGAAGGTGTCCCTGCCTGTGGCAAGGCGGTTGGAACTAGATCGTCTTTAAGGTCTCTTCCAACCAAAACCATTCTATGTTTCTATGATATTCTTGTTACGCAAGCAAATACTTGCTAAGCTGTCACTCTTAGTACTAAGCTGCAGCAGTGTGTCCCAGAGCCCAGCTATACAAATTTTATTCCCTTTACCAAATCTTACGCTGCTTTTTCTCTTTTTCTTTCCATTTTGTTGGCTGGTGGAGAACTACTGTGTTCCACCCAAAAAACACTACTGAGTGAGCTTGGCGTGTTGCTCTAGTTTCCATCTGTGTAAGGGAGACAAGTAAACACAACATAGCTGGGGAGAATTAGGCCAAGCACAGTGCTTACTTCCAGGAAACTGTACTTTTGGTGATTATTCCTGGTAGCAACAATTCATGGAAACAGCCCTCTTCAGACCCACAACAATAGGTGTTCCCTAAAACCATGGTTTCTCACCAGCCAGTTAATGATTGGCAGGGTTAATGATTGGCTGGATACACTAGATCACCCTAATGTTTTAGAAACTGGCACTAAACTGCTCAACTGAACAGTCAAAAACTCTTTTCAGAGGCACACTATTCCCTTGGCTTAAATGAAACAGACACTATTGAACAGAAAAGATAAAAGGTTCAGGCTTTTGTGTTTAGCCACTGGCCACCAGGGACTAGAGAACACAACAGGCGAGATGAGGCTAGGAGAATGGAGCCTGCTCAGTTCGGAGAAGGCTGAGACTGACCTTACTATTGTCTACAACTACTCAACTGAAGGACGCCAAAAAGACAGGCCTAGACCCTTCTTGAAGGTACAGAGTGATAGCAAAAAATAAAAAGGACACAAGTTGAAACATGGGACATTCCACTTACATATTAGGAAAAAACTTTAGCACGAGGGTGGTCAAACACTGGCACAGGCTGCCCAGAGGAGTGTGCAATCTCCATCTTCAGAGATGTTCAGGACTTGCCTGTATATGGCCTGGAGCAGCCTTGTCTGGTTAGACCTGTTTTGAGCAGGTTGGAGGTCCCTTCCAACCTAAGTAATTATTCTATGATTCTTATTATAGCTTGGCAGCTCCTTGACCAAAGGTAATGTCCGTCCTACCAAGCTTCTCCAGAGCCTACACAGATCTGTTGTGTGCGTAACAATGATCTAGATATGCCAGCTGAAAGTTTGTAACTTCTCTTTATTCCTGGTGATGGTTCACTAATTCCTGAGTTTCTTCAGTTTCTGACAATGTAAAAAAGAAACCCAACATATAATGAGAACAGACACGTCAAAGTTACTAAGAACTGCACCTACAACCCAAAGGATCCAGAGAGAGAACTCTGGGTGATAAAGGGAGATTAGTACTGAATTTATCATTAGGTAATCCTAGATAATTTTGACTATCATAATGTAAACTCTTTGAGCCACTCCATCAGAAGAGCCATCAATGCATCTTAAATTACTTTTAGAGATGGCAATATCTGCAAGCCAAAGCCAAGACTTGGCTAGAATAGGAGGTAATTTATCCCATGAATTTTGAACCTGTCAACTTTAAACTTGTAGGGCGGTATTTTGTATAGAACATAATGTCATAAAGATGGGAGTATGAAACCCAGCTTCATTTGGCTGACAGAGGGCCAAAGACTGTTATTTTATTGGCTAAATTTTCTGCAACATACACAGCCTATCTGCTCAAGAAGCAAATTTACAGTATTTGGAAATACCGGTTCAAGAAGAAACCATGTCATATTTTTGATGCTCATACGAAGACTCACCACGCAATAAGCATTTAAAGGCTACCTGATAGTATTTTGCTTATTTTTCCCTCATGCTGCATACCACAGCACGTGGTACGTCTTTCCCTGTGACGAAATGCTGCAAATGACAATTGGCCATTAAGGAAGGAAACTTGTCTTTGTGGTTGGTTTTGTCATGCAATCTTACACCTGAAAGGTTCAGGCCATGCAGCAGCTGAAAAAAGTCAACTTAATCACCAGCTGGCACTCTATCCAGTCTTGTTTTAAGACCAAAGAAGCAAATCTTAAGCATTAGGAAATTGTCTTTTGAGGAGATTTTGCGTCTTTTCCTGGAAGAGCTAAAAATGGTTTGGTTTTTGATTTGTGTGGTGGTAGTGTCCTGCTGTTTTGGTGTGGGTTTTTTTTAATGGCAACTATTTTGCAACGAAACATACATAATTTGAAAATTGTTAAAAGTTATTTTATAAACATGCACTTGTTTAGGAAAGTCTATTAGAGGAAGGAGTTTTGTCTCTTTATATGATGAGCTCTGATTGACAGCTTTTCACCAAAGTTATCACATTTTACCAGTTAATCCAGTATGGTTGATATTACTGGTTCCCAAACTAAACTCCTGTAAATCAAGGTATGTTCCAAAGCTGCCCCATGAGCTGCAATGCCTTTATAAAGTCATCAGCTGAAAATGTGATCACACCATGCTGGTCCATGAGGAACCGAGGACTCAACTTTTGTCAAGTTCTAAAAATGGCTGATTCACTTCCTATTTTCTGAGATCCATTTTCCAGATCATGAAATAAGTCTTTTCGACTGATGAATCAAAGTGTTTTTAAAAAATTACTCATTTTCATTCCCTGTCTAAACTGAGAATTTTCGTGTGCATGTTCTCTAAGCTGGGGGTTTTACCAATGAACTGATGATAATAACAACAAACATGTAACATACAAGTTGTAAAACTTTCTGTTGGAGCGAGCTAAACTGCTCATCTCCAGATATATTCAAGACTGTGGTCAAAATTACAAGGCTTCAGGCTCTGGCAACCTACCCCAGGAGACTTCATATCTATTTTTCCCCAACTTTGCAAAAAGAACTAAGGTAGTTGGACACTAAAATTCCACTGACCATGTGCTTCTACAGCCACAAAGTGAAAGCCAGATAGCACCATATTAGACAAGTCTAATTAGACAAGGCTTTTATGTGCCTCGATTTCTTTATGGTCAAGACAGAAATGTTTGTCTATGCTGTTGTTCAAAGAGTCTTCGAAATGTACACTACACTTGTCAGGCGTACAGGAGTAAGAATAGCTGTTTTAAAGAGTGGAGAGAAAGGAAATAATCCAATTGCACCTGTGTACAGCTTCTCCAGCTGCAATAATGCTCTGTATGTGTGACACATTGCTTGTGTACAGAGGCCATTATTCTCTAGCCAATGCTGTATTTCTCTATCTGTAACACTTCAAAGCGTCAGAGTGCACCAAAGTCATTAATAAAAAGAAACTAACATTAAGTTCAATATATCCCTGCATTCGATTCTACGAAAGGCACCATTAAAGAATAATGAATTCCAACAGCCAAGAGAGACAGCACATCTCAGATGGAGATAAGCAAGTTTCCCTTTGGGAATTTCTGCTCACTGTCCACATCAGCAATCAAGACACCAGAATGCCTTAGAGTTGATTTGCAATACTGTCTGTGATCTGATGACAATGAAAACTGTTTTCCAATGATTAGCAGACCTTTAAGCCAAAGTGCTGGCATAGAAGGACAAATAACTGTAGGATATTACAGATAATTTCTTACCTTAGCTTCCACTACAGTTACATGCCCAGTTTTACAATATACACAACTACTTCCAGTGTACTGCTTCTGTATGACTGAAGTATAGGGTGTAATACAAATATACTCCAAACAGATTCCACTAAAAGTTATTGCATTTTTCTTTCTGTGGCTATGATATGACTTGTTACAGTTTTTTTCTGAGTAGAAATATACATTTAAAATAATGCAATTTATACTACTGTCTGGAAGCAACAAGTACTGACAGTTCATTACTTTTAGAACATAAGTAGGTTCTGAGGCTAAAATCCAGCCTGTAGATCAGTATTTGAATCCACTGGAAGGAGCCTTTTGATGAGTCAATTGTTAGATTCACTGATCCTGAGAACAGATGTTTTGAAAATGTTTGAGATGGATGAGGCATGTAAAGTCATAGTGTCCAACAGTTACATAACCCTTTCCCAGGATGCTGTGTCCATTTGTCCCTACCTAATTGGACAGCACACATTCCCAAAACATCTATTTTCCCATCCTCTTTCAGCTACCAAATTATTTTTACTGTATTTTAGGAAACTGGCAGGAGTAAGTGTACGTAAGTGGGAAAGCGCATGGCTTTGTAAGTATAAAAGCAAGAAGCAGGACTCTAACACTTGAAAGACCAGGGAAAAACAAAACAGGAAGAGGTCCCAGGGCACTGGAGAAGGGCAAGAGAGGCAGTCAACCTAACTGCAGTCTTTGGGAATATAATGGAATGAGTTATTAATCAGTCAGTCATTGAGCATCTAAGAGGACAATATGATAATAAAAAGCAGAGAATGTGAATTTTTTAAGAACCAATCGTTTTCTGACACAGTCAGCAAGGGAGAAGCTACAGATGTGATGAACTTGGCTTTGATTGGGCTTTTAAGCTATGTCACCTGAGAGTCTGACAAGCTGAGTAGGGAACTACAGCCTAAACTGAAGAGCAGTTATGACTACTATATTACACTGACCACGACATATATGGAGAAGTAATCAGGAATACTTCTCTTGCAAGCTGGGAGTAAATGGGGTCCCACAATAATCTATCATGCACGTAGCTTTATTTCTTATTTTCCTTATTATACTGACAATGAAACACAGAAAGCATACTTTCACAACCTGGTCTGGTAAATAAGGTGGGAAAGACTACAAGCAGTTTGATAAACAGAAGCAGAACTCAAAACGATGATCAGAAATTTCTAGAGACAGATCCACAATACTACAATGATGATCAAGAAAAGAAATTCAAATACAAGGGGGAAAAATAGGCAGACAACAGAAACACAGGGAAAAAATCTGAAAGTTATAGTGGGTTGCAGTTAGAGGGCAAGAGTGCAATTAGGGGAAAAAAAGGATGGCAACTTGGCACTGCAAAGATCTAAGACACAAGAAACAAGCCGTTTGCTCTGTTCCGCAGCACTGAAACACAGAGCAGTTGGCAAGCAATGAACAGATTAAAAACCACATTTAGAGAAAGCCACAGAGTGAAAAAAATCTAAAGTTTTAAAACACACGATCAGTAGGAAAATCCTAAAGAACAAAATCTGTTTAGTGTAGAAAAATGTGAAAAGAGGAAAGGGCAAAGTTATAATCTTTGAATTCTTCTGCACATGAAAGAGAAAAATGGAGTATCTTTATACCCAGCAAGGACAGAACAAGTAATCACTGGCATCATTTGCAGCATGGAATATACTGACAAAATTAAACTCAATAAATTAGAAAAATCATCATGCAGCAGAATTATTACAACAGATCATGCAGTTCCTGTCACTGAAGGCTTTTCAAAACAAATTCAACAACTTCATCATTAAACATTTTGTAAGATTTAACACCACTTTAACGAATCAGCTAACTTGGTGCCACCTCAGAAATAAAAGGAGGTCAGAAACACATCACATTCATAGTGATAGTCAACTGCAACAAAGCAAACATTCCGGCTAAGTGACACCTCTGCAAAGTCACAAAGCAGGACTTTCGATGACATGAATAAATGCAACATTGAACTGAAAATTACAATTCTGCCTGGATTAAACCAGACTTGTAACCCTTGTATTTGAAAACAAACATTGGCATTCCTACTTCAGTAGCAGATGCTGATCTTGAATTTGTGTTCTGAAAGCAAGTGCAAACAAAGCTGCTACACAGGCTGGAGGAGATGGGGCAAACCTGAGCTATTGAGGCAGGTATTTAAAGCTGAGCACACTTAGCAGGTGCATCAGCCAGGCTCTCATATGTATCTTGCATATCTGTTCAAGTATAAAATTTGATTCAAAGTTGCTGGGTTTTAATCAGCTTTGCAACACTGGTTTTTGCATACCATCTTCAGCAAAGGGGACTCAGTCAGTTACCAGTGCAAGCTGTTTTTTCATTAATGCCCCTGCCACAGCATCTCTGCAGCACTAAAAAGAAGATCCAGGCAAGAATAAAGACTACTGCACCTAGAATGTATCCCATTCTTAAAATTCACCTGCTGCCTTCTCACTGGGTCATAGAATCATAGAATGATTTGGGTTAGAAGGAACCTTAAAGCTCATCCAGTTCCAAGATCCTGCCACGGGCAGGGAAACCTTCCACTAAAGCAGGTTGCTCCAAGCCCCTGTGTCCAACCTGGCCTTGACCACTGCCAGGGAC
>NW_009918586.1:18848-19328 GCF_000696875.1 Nestor notabilis
CTGTAGGTGTAAACCCATTCCCCCTTGTCCTGTCCCTGCCTGCCCCTGTAAAAGGTCCTTCAGCTTTCCTGTAGGCCACTTTAGGCACTGGAAGCTGCTCTAAGTTCTCCCCGGACCCTTCTCTTCTCCAGGCTGAACAACCCCAACTGTCTCAGCCTGCTTTCATAGGAGAGGTGCTCCAGCCCTCTGATCACCTCCGTGGTCTCCTCTGGACTCACTCCACAGAGCCATAACCCTCTTGTGTTGGGGACCCCAGAGCTGGACGCGGTACTGCAGGTGGGGGTCTCACGAAAGCAGAGAGAGGGGCAGGATCATCTCCCTCGACCTCCTGTTGGAGCAGCTCAGTTTCCCGAACTAGGCGGTTCCTAACTGAGGGCGGCTCGGACACGCAAACATCTCCACGGTTGGGTCCTAACGAGGACTAACGGCAGGTTAGTACTACCTACGGACTGCGCCTCACGAGAGCCCTCAGAAAGGAGC
>NW_009918587.1:0-18477 GCF_000696875.1 Nestor notabilis
TTTGTGGCTTTCTTCCTGGGCTTTCAAAGTCCCAAAAATGCTTCTCCACCAAGGGAGCGTGCCCCGCGCCTCGGCGTTCCCTGTTGTCGCTGCATCCCGATTTCACCCCCACATCGTCCCAAAGTTCCCGCATAAAAGAACTAGATGAAGTCCCAAAAATGCTTCTCCACCAAGGGAGCGTGCCCCGCGCCTCGGCGTTCCCTGTTGTCGCTGCATCCCGATTTCACCCCCACATCGTCCCAAAGTTCCCGCATAAAAATACTAGATGCAGTTACAGTGGGTATTTTCACCTGCACCCATTTAAGCATTGCTTTGAGGTCATGACCAGGAACATCCTTCCCATGTTTTCGAAGGAGAGCTTTCATAAGCTCGTAAACGTCTCTTCCCGGGGAAGACACTTGATTCCCCATGTTTCCCACAGCTCACCTCTCTACTCCAGAGGGACTGTTTGCCGGCCGGCTCCTGCTTCCTTTCAGCAGCTCACTCAAAGTTCCGTGGGACTCGCAGCAAGCCGCTCAGCTAGGCGGTTCGTCGACCCACCACGTCGGGGTCACCAATTTGCCACGATTAAGAGGCGGGACGCAGCTCGATGCAAGCAAGATGTCACTTTATTACAGTTACCCACATACATTTATACTTATCCCTACCTAGCACGCCCCATACCGATTGGTCTATTGGGCACACACTGATTGGCTAGCATAAGATAAGCAATTTAGTCAAACATCTTACTTCATCTTGCAACATCCTTTCTTATACAAAGAGTTGGTTCCTCCTTATCAAGGTCGGCTGCTTCCTTCTTTCACAATCTTTCCCACCTGTGATTGATGAATAAACATTGGGCCAGTATTGTTCCATTCTTATCAGCAAAGCTTTATCCTTATCTTACCTTATCCCATGGTTTAAGACCGACAAGTTCCAACAGGTCTCCTTCTATCAGCTGAACACTACTGGGAGTTCTGCTAAGAATAGCTACAGGAGATCCTGGACAGTACTTCTGCATCTTTTCAAATGAAGGTTATAAGCTTAAGGAGTGGACGTAGGCGGTTGTTTTAAAGTATGTATGTTCTGATTTCTGTACACATATACATATATATATCTGTCTGTAGCTATATCTAGCTGTTTAGATATTTAGATACACATATAACACTGGTGTGTGTGTAGACCAGACACAGTTTTGTGAAGTCAAACCCATTTATTTTAAAATATAATTGCATAAGACATGCTGTACTGGCATCTAGTTAATCATTGTCAGTGCTTATGAGCAGTGGAGGGGAAAAATCCCATGGTAATAGATCGACAGCTAATGAAACAGTTAATGAAACCGTTAATGAAACCTGTATTTGTTTGTAATAATTTTAATCAACTTCATTACCTTGTCCTTCATAATGAAAGGGTTTGTCTTATCTCACTCAGGGACAGAGCTGACTTTTAATTACAACCTTGACTGTCTGGGCAATGAGAAAACAGTCTGCAAATGTGGTGCCCCAAACTGCAGTGGATTTCTCGGGGACAGACCAAAGGCAAGTAATAGATTAAGAGATTTTGGCAGGGTCTTGTCTACTGGCCTTGTTTTCCTTCTGGGATATGCGTTGGTGGAGCAGTTGTATGTTATAGTAAGGGTCAGTGCTGCTTGAACAGATGCTAGCTGTCTTCTGAAGAAATAGCTTACTGTTTCCCTTGATGGAAGATGGAAACACTGTTTTGCCAAACGTACCCTTGGTGCTAAAGAATATGTTTTCATGCTGTGACAGTACAGCGGGAGATACTGGGTTTGGGAACACACCTAACTCTAGTCAGTGAGATTATTCTGACATTGCAGTTTATATATGCCCTGTCTAAGCCTTAAAACGTGACTACTTTGTTAAGATCTGTTAAAAAAAAATAGTTGAACTGAAGAATAAAAAAATGTGATTTTTGAATGAAGAAAAAATGGTACCAAATTACACCAAGAAATTGCCTGTATGATTTGTGTCAGGTTAATTTAAAACCTGTAATCCAGCAGAAGTTCATGGGGCCTCCTGAAGGGCTGGCATAGGAGTGCAAGGGAAAGTGCAAGTATATTTCCAAGAGGCTATGAAAGGCTGCACCTTCATGTGGTCTTTCACACTGTGCTCAGTACCAGGCAGGCACCTCAGAGGGTGGACTTAAAACTTCCAGTATTCCCATAGCTGGTTTCTGTTAAGGGATAAGCTTCAGTGAGGTTTCACATAAGCTTGTGATCAATTTACACAGACAGCCATGAGGAAATGAAATGTTACAGCTCAGTTTTGCAGGGCTCTCTGCATTGGTAGATAGAATGGGCTCATTTTAAAGAAAGTAGGTAATGATTACAGGGGTGAGAGGGAGGGAATGATGGAAGGAATGTTGAAATGGGATCCAGAATGAATTTTCTTATGGTTTGGTGAAGGAAAGCCGAAGTGCAAGCAGCAGAATGTCAGACTGAAATAGAGATAAGGTTTGGTATATTCTTGCCAGGATTATGGGCACAGCTCCAGCTCTGCTGTCCATTCCTCAAAGAGAAGTGGAGACTGGTTTTAGTAATTCCAGCATGAATATACACAACTGGAAGAGAAGAATGGATATTGAAGTGATCAGTCATGCAAGAACAAAAGGAGTGTAAATTAGCCACAAATAGATTAGACTGGAAATTGGAAGACCTTTTTTCAGTGATAAGAAAGTGGAGAAGCTTTCCACCAGGAAGGGGTTGCAGGGACAGGATCTGGTTTCAAGATGACTTTTCGCAAGGGTCATGGGGGACTTTTGTGAACACAGATGGGTACTTGAGGCACTGGACAGGCCTGCACCAAGTCAAAGCGTGCATGGTCTGCCAGGCACGACAGCAGTTTTTCTAGGTTGTGTAATGGTTTTCCTTTGCAAAACTGGCATTTACAGATTTGCATCTTAACCCTTTCAGAATTCTTCCACTAATGCCTCAGAAGAAAAAGGCAAAAAGACCAAAAAGAGAACACGGAGACGCAGAACAAAAAATGAAGGGAAGAAAGAATCTGAAGATGATTGTTTCCGTTGCGGTGATGGAGGCCAGCTGGTGTTGTGTGACAGGAAATCTTGTACTAAAGCTTATCATCTCTCCTGCCTTGGTTTGGTGAAGCGTCCTTTTGGTGAGTCGAACTTGCCTCTTAAACTCGTGCAGGTACTTCATTTATTGTGCTGAAACCTTGTCAAGAGCGTCAGCTTGAAAACACTGTGTTCGTATGGTGAGAACTTCATTTGTGCATCATGTAGGAGCTCTTCTTGACTATGGAGACGAAACGATGGCCTTCCTCCTGCCTCTGTGGCAAAACGAGCCCTTAGTATTACAAATGTAGGTAATTGAGTACATCCCTGGTTGGAGCACTGTAGCTCTGTCAAGCAAGTAGATTATGTGTCAGAAATGTATGAAGCCAGTTGAGTTCAAGCCAAAAGAACAGCATCTGGAACAAGGTGAGTGGGAAAATGTTAAGGGCAGCAGACACCAGGTTGTAGTTCCAGATCAGACAGGAGTTACCTGGTTCCAGTCAGCCATGCAGGTGGGATATGAAGTGAAGCAGGCAAAGCCTCTTACCCCAAAACCAGTCTCTTACCCCAAAACCAAGTAAAACAATGTCTGGTAAAATGTGCTGGGGCAAAAGAGCATCAGTAGGTAAAGCACAGCAGATATCCCTGAGCAAAACCTGCAACTAACAAGTGAGCGTTGTAGTGGTAGTTGGCAGTTGACTGGATGCTGGGATACTCTACGAGCCTGCAAGTTCTGTAAGATGCTACTGAGTAAAGCCTGAGTAATTTCTTCTAGCTGGAGTTAACTGCTGTATTTAAGAGAGGTTGTCACATCTGCTACTTACTGCTGTCTGTTGTGCTTTAGAAATATGATACAGCAGTTTGATCTTTGAAATTAGCCCTGGTAGGTGCTTTCTCATCTCGCCTTGTCAGGAGTCGTGTGTTTTTCAGCTACTAAACCACAAAACTTCTTTAAAAGATGATGCCAGGTTTTACTCCCCACTGACGAGCTCTTTGTCTTTGATCACAGGGAAGTGGGAGTGTCCTTGGCACCACTGTGATGTTTGTGGCAAACCTTCTGTTTCTTTCTGCCACTTCTGCCCAAATTCTTTCTGCAAGGAACACCAAGACGGGACAGTACTAAATTCTATGTTGAATGGACAGTTATGCTGCTCTGAACATGTTCTCGGGGTGGATTCTGTTGAGACTCAGAAGACTGAGAAACCCCGCAAAAAACTGAACAAGTTGAAGCCTAAGAGAAAGCAGAGGAACAGATGGATGAGAGCTGAATGCAAATAGTCATGGACTGCAGTTTCTACTGCCAACACTATCTTGTAGATAAGTTGTGAATATGACCAGGGAAGGACACAATTTTACATATATTCTGTAAAGGATACATGGGGAGGGGGGGATTTTTTGTTTTGTTTTGTTCTTATAAATCCACTGAGCCAACCACAGCAGTCTTCTGCTGCTTCTGCACTGATACCGAACTGCATAGTTCAGAGAATTTCAGGACAAACCAAACTTATTACTCAGCATTACAGTTACACTTGAATTGTTACGAATGTAAAAGGTTCCCTCCAAAATACTTTCACATTTGGAGGTAGGTTAAAATCAAACCAGGTAGGCGTAAACATAGGGTTTTTGAGATAGTATTTGTCAACCAACAGATGTTTAAAATAGTATATCCTCGAAAGAAGTTACTAGCTCGCAAGTCCTTTTAAATAAGAAATGGCTTGGTCTGTGGTCCCAATGAAATTTGCTTGCCTTGTGTGTTTTTGAGCAAGTGCTTGAATGCCATTCATGATCCAGGTGCGTATCTCGCCATCACCACACACATAACAATTTGTTCGTGCTTTTATAAAATAGCTCTCCAATGTTGCTTAAACAACCATGTTTTTAAATACCCTTCCACCAAGAAATGTAGTGCGTGGTGGGAAAGGCACACCCTGTACCAGAGAGGGGAAATCTTACGTTTAAGAGATTTTTTTCTATACTGTTTTTTCCTGTATTTCATTCCAGTGAAATAGAAGTGGTCTTGATCTTGCAGAGCTGTACAAGTCTGGATTTAAAGGGATATTGTCTTGCAATCTAGGCCCAATACTCTAGGAATTTTATGTTTTAATAAAAAAATCTCTTACAAAACCTAGTATTGGAAAAAATCACTCCATTTTTTTTATCTTCTTTTCCCTTAATGTCAGCTAAAACACAGAGGCAAACGTTTCTTTGGAATGCTTGAAGCCCAAGCATTGCACTTTGCGATAAGGCAAAAAATGCCCAACAAGGAACATAAAGAAACCCCCATGAATGAAACAGAAGGTGACACTTGCCTGAAGTGCAAAAGCTAAACTAATTAAAAAGTGAGATAGGTTTTTGAGGAAGCACGTAAGGAACAATTTTAATGTGAAATTTAGCCTGTTCCTCTTGATAACCTTTGTGTAAAACTGGCTACTTGACTTGGCAGACTGAAACGAGCTCTGCTCTCGACTATCTTATCGCCACTGTGTTGTGTCAGCGAAGCTGTTCTGAGTTCTTTGCTCCGTTAGGTTCTCACATTTGCAGTGAGATGAATATACAAGATTTAGTATTGATGGAAATAATGTTAGAACTAGGAAAAAACGGTAAAGAAAAAGGTCTTTACCTGTTTTGTTCCCAGTGCATGTCATTGGTGTGTGATTAGGCAGTGTTACAAGTAAGTTGACTTGTGCCATTGTTATCTAGCCTACGTAAACACAATGTGCGCCTTCATGTCCATGTAGTAATTTGTGTATGTTCTAGCTTAGTTTGCCTTTAATAGCGCAGAAACTCTGTGTAGCCCTTTTGAAGATGAAGCCTTGCTATATCATAAAAGTGTATGGGGTTTTTGCCCCAAAGTATTTCTTCAGGATTTTATTGCAGATTTAGTTTTTGGAATTCTCGAAATCCCTATTTGTTCCCAACACGTAAAAACGTTGGTTTTATTAGAAGAGATTAATTGAAAGAGGTTTTAAACGTAGCATTGCCCTATCCTGAACCCCTTGGTTTCTATTTTGTGACCAAACTGCTTTGTTCTTTTAAGCAATTTTTATAAACACTGTTGGAAGGTTGATTTATTTTTTTTATTTTCAAATGATTTGGAAAAAAATAGCACAATTCCAAGCAGGGGGAAGTGTTCCATGGTTCTGTTTGAAAGTGGTTTGCCAAGCCCTGCACTCAGGCTAAATACAAATCAAGGTTTAATTGACTTGCAGGGAAACCTTCCCTCTGCTATAGGTAGTTGTTACACCCGGACTGAAGCACAGGCCTGTGTCTAAAATCAACCCCAAAAACTGGTACTATGTACGTGTCTCTGGTTTTTTAGGGGAGGAAAGTGCGATCAGGTAGTAAAGCAAGACAGGTTTTCCTCATTGCTTTTAAACAAAATGAAGGATTTTGATGGCATTGGGACCATTCTTTGAATACTGAACCATGTAAGGAAGGCTTTAGAAGAATACCTTTAAATAAGTTATTATAAAATTTTACCTTTTCATTCCATTGCTTTTACAATTTGTAAGTTTCTTTTAGTTGTTTCGTTGCTTTTTCCTCTTCGTGTATAGGTGTAACAGCTCTGGCACCCTGGAACAGTTATGCCCCAGGTCCTAAGAGGCAGATACCCACTTCCAGAAGCCACCATCTCAGATAGTTCCCGATGGACACAGTAACACCAGCTGGTTTATGATCGGTCGCGGAGCCTACGACTCCCTGCCTGCCTCTCAGGTGGGCTCACAAGCACACTTAGTACGGCAGGATGCAGGACAGCCACCCATCTTGGATCTGTCTGGGGGTAAAGAAAGACCTTGGTGTTCAAAGCAACCCCTCTCGGCGCTCGTTTCACAAGGTTAAAGTTACACAGACAGGTCTTAGCAAGTGGCTTTTTGACTTCCTGCTTCCTTCTACCTCTTCTCTGCTCTTCACTACTCAACTCTTTGGGCCAATGAAGGCTTGCATCACTGAGACTGCAGACTAGGAGTTTGCTTTGGAGTTGCTGGGAATTCATTCCATCTGCTGATCACATAAAAGAAATGTGGATCATGTTCTCCCTTTTAAGACGTACTGACCGTGTAACCCCGTGAGCTCAGCGGAGTCACTCAGGTGGTGAGCTGGTACAACTTCAGTCTCTGAATCAGGAAGGTGGGGTTTAGGTGTCTTTTCATGAAGGCTTCTGTTACCTTACGCTGCAGCACTGGGAAAATAGGCTGAGGGTTTGTTAAAAAGAGAAGACAAAAATTGTTTCACTGTTTTCCTTCTCCCCCTGTTCAAATACAAGGGAAAACGACCTTGGAAAATTAAGCTTTCACTCAATACATTTTAGCATTCAGCATCCTGAAAGATTTTCTGTTATAAATTCACCTAAATAACATCCAAATATGGCCTAATATGTGGGATTAAATTATGTCCTTAGTGTCTTGCCCACCGAAGTAGAAAGATGTCTTTCCTTTTCCAAACCTGGTACATAACAGCCAAATTCAGAGTTTGTTGTTCTTTTTTCACATGAGCAAGCGTGGAACCAATTTTCAGTTGAATATATTAGATGTGTTTTCATACAGTCTAGGAGGAATAATCAAATTAAATGTCTGTTTTGTTCAGTAGCTTCGTGTTCATGGTCAGTTTTTAGATTATTTTTAATTTGAATTACTTGGAAAAGCAGAATATCTTGAAAGACGTATTAATGGGGTTTTCCACATTGTTGAGTCACGTTATTCCATGTCTGACTGCTTGAGAAACTTCAGTGTCTTATTAAATATTAAAATTTATTCCTAGTTATTTAAGAAGTTGCTAATTCTTTTTTTTAATGGCTCTAAATGGTTATTTTTGCACCAGTTGTTTTTTCTTTAAGCTTTTAAGTAAGTCAGATGATACGTAGTAAGCAAGAGTTGGGCAGGGAGGGAACTGGTGGTTGTTCTTTCTTATACTTCAGGGCTTCCTAAGAGACTCCTTGGAAATAATGTTTTAAGCTGAATGGAGGTGACACTGTGCTTTGACTCATGTTCACAGCATTCCTTAACACACAAATATTGACATCTTTTGCAGTCCCGTTTTTCCCATGACAGAGCTGTTTCCTGTGGCACATTATTTTATAGACTTCAGTGACTCCGAGCTGGAATCGTACAGTCCCAGCAGTTCAGTTCCTTTGGCTTCGTTCAGCTGGTGCTGCTCCTCCTTGGTCAGGTCTGAATGTGACTGTGTTCTGCTCTTTCAGCCAGGTTTTTGCTTGGGTCTGGTTTGACTTCATGTGTGGAATCTCCCATGTCTGGCAGCAGCTGCATCTGGGGCTTTTTAAGAGCATTTCAGAAAATTGCTTTGATACAACCAAACAAACAGGTCAGTGTTGTGCTGAGATCATCTGGTGCTGTACATCATGACCTTGTCCTTTTGCTGCTCCTATGATAAGCCACATACTTTTGCCAGTTGAGAAACATAATGCCTGTCTAGTAAATGAACAGTGTGAGAGAGACTGTTGCTGTGCAGCAGAGTTTGAGGTATGTTTATAGGTACTATCCCTGTTGCTGCTGATACAGATTAGAATCACAGAATGGTTCAGGTTGGAAGGGACCTTAAAGCTCATCCAGCTCTAACTCCCTGCCACGGGCAGGGACACCTTCCACTAGAGCAGGTTGCTCCAAGCCCCTGTGTCCAACCTGGCCTTGAACACTGCCAGGGATGGGGCAGCCACAGCTTCTCCGGGCAAGAGAAGACCACAAAGGCCAACGTACCTCTCTTCCCATCACCTTTATTCATCTGACACAGTTGAGAGAGAGCAGACAACTGATGTGTTTTATTATTGTTGTTAAAAATGCAGTAACACCTCCCCTGGGGAAAGGAGAATGAGCAGCAGAGGTCAGCAACCACTTAACCCCCCACCAGCTGGGTTACTTCAGCTGACTGCTGCTGCAGTGAAAGACTAATGTGAGAAGTGACACCTGCTTCCACCTCAGTGCGTGTTCATTTAATAGATCTTTTAATAGCAGGTACTATTTTTACTAGCACTTGTAGAGCTGCTGAAGTACAGTGCTGTGATGCAGGGTCACAGCTGGCTGGTCTGCCTGGAGGTACACAGCTCACCTACCATGCGTATGCATTTCAGTGCAGGAAGAGAAGGAAGGCAAAGTGGTGGGAAGGCTGAGAGACCAAGTTACTGATTTCATGGAGCAGTTGAAACTGGCTCCGTTACAGTCTATGGGCATTTCTGAGAGCCTGGAATGCTGGTGAGACCTCAAATGGCCATGCAGAAAGCTAAACATCAGCGTGAGAAAACACAGCAGGGAAAACAGAGCAAACAACAAGGTTATAAAGAGAAGATTCAACCAACCACACAAAACACCTACACAGTTTGAAATCAGCCCTGCAACTCTCAAACACACGAGGTTAACCAGATGGTTAAATCCCATCACATCTGGTTAAACTGGCTCCAATGGATTGCCACAGCTATTACCAGTGTGGCTTGGTGGAGAAAAACCAATTCCTGTGCAGTTTGCTGCAAGTTTTGAGTTGCTTTGGTAGCCCTGGTGTGAAGCATCACCTTACATACAGCAGGAAGCAAAAGGGACATATGTGTACAGGAATCAGCCATTGTTTTAATTGTACGTGTTTTCCCACAGCTGCAGGGAAGGGGAAGGCTTTGGGATCCTTTTCCTTGACTCACCCTTGCTTAAATTAATGGTGAAGTTTGGAGAATGGGGGGAAAAAATGCTTATTCTTAAAAGGAAGCACATTCATGCTCAGGTGGGAGTGAATGTTGTATCACAGGAACCTCAATAACTGAAGCAGTCAATCCTCACTCACTTTGATGAGCTGACTGTTGGACAGAACAGAGACAGAATTGTTTTCTGGGTTGTTTTTTCCCCTGAGGAAAAGGGAAAAGCATTTTACACTTGTGAATGAAGCCAGTTACTGAGAGGGGAAGTCCTTTTCCATCAGTCCATTTTGGCACAGCGGGCAGCTGGGCTGGTTAGCGCAAGTCATCACAACTCAACAATGGAGTTTTATTTCTCAGCACTTATTTTAGCTGTACAGAAACAGGTTGCTCATGGTTAAACATCTTGCTCATACGCACACATCTGTATTGTCCCAGGCCCTAGAGAAGCAGGTGCTTGTTGATAGCATGTGCTGGGTGCTTGCTGATTGCATGTCCTGCACTACCAGCCAGCATAGACTGGCTCTGTGTGCTCAGTCCCCCCGTAGGTTGTGTGTTGTCCTGAGCCTCTGGGCAGCAATAGAGACTTCAGCAATTTCTTGCTATGTTCTGGTGTTCTTCTCAGAATTATTAGGAACACAGCAAGGATGGCACCTGGAAGGTAAGGAATGGTTGTTGCTTTCAGGTGGGAAGGTAAAATGTCAAGTGATGTTTGCTTGAGGGCTGCCCAGCTCAAGTATTCTGGTAAAACAAAAGATCTTCTCTCCTACGAACTCAGCACACACCAAATGGTTTGGCCAGCTAGGACAATAAATGCTAAACTTCAGCATTTCAGCTTTACTCTGGAAGCTGCAGGCAATAATGGCAGATTTTAATGAAATCATTCCATAACTCACTTTCTGACCCCATTTACTCTCTGCTCTGTGGAACTGTTATTTTCCACTTGGCATCTTCTCCACTGTGGATCCTACCAAAGGGTCTGAGGAATGAGTTTGCCCTGTGCAGCACTTACACCAAGGCACAAGAACTAACTAACCTAGATTAACTCTGGGTCTAGTCTGACCTTGGGCCTGTCAGGAAAACTTACTTTTAGCCTGGGCATAGACATGGAAATAACAGGCAAATACAAAGTACTGCGACGTTGCTTGTTCCTTTCTGGCAGAAGCATAATCAGGGACAGTTGATCTTAACAGGAGAGCACAGATCCGTCGCTGTGATGCACCATGGCCAGACAAACACGTCCAGATGGGGCTGCAGGAGCAGGCAGCCTCGTGGTAAACAACTGCTCTGTTAGACCAGCTGTGACATGCTCACAGGTTACTGTGCAGGCTGGTTCCTTTCCCTTCTTCCCCTCTGTGGCAGGCAGGACCTCACTGAGGAATGCTGTTCCATGACCCTCAGGCTTGTTTATCTGAGCTGCTGGTTAATGGCCCGTTGTCCCTCTGTGGACGGGCTTTTCATATGCTTCAGTTTAATCTATTTTTCCTAATTAACACTCGCTTCAGACGCGTCTGTTGTGGCAGCTTTTTGGACTACAGCCTGGCACAAGAGGATGTGGGCCACTGGAGGAGCTTTCACAGGGCTTCAAGCCACAGCTTGTGAGAACAACCCTCGTTCTCACTCCTACCACTCTTCAGCCCTCTGGAGATGAGCAGTCACCTAGTGCTGCCACAGCTCCTCCAGCCCCTGCTGTCCTTTTCTCCTCTTGTGCTTCCATGGAGGTGCCAAGAGAGGAGTTTGATGAGAACAACTCGCACTGCTTTGTTGTTGGAGAAGCAGCTTTGCTCTCCTTGTTCACTGCAGGTAATAACACATCTGTTTTACCTCCCCTCCTGCCTTTTAGCAACAGTGAGCTGGACTGGAGACTGGGTCTTTAGGAGGCACATAACCTGTTGTGCTTAAAACACAGGAACCCGTGGATATAAGGCTGTATATAGAGTCATATCTATGACTTCAAGATGAAAATCTTGTGCCAAGAGAGCTAGTAGTGTAAGTGACTCTCACAGTGGGGTTTCTGTTCATCTGCCTGTGCACAGGAGACAAATCCTCTGCCCAGCTTGCTTGTCTGCCTGTTTGAAATCCACAGCAGTAACAATTACTCATTTGCATCATAACTTGTCTCCGATTAAACCTCTCCTAAACTTTGCTTAAAGAACTCTTATTTTGCCCTTTGCTAAGACTACAAATGCATAGTTGTTGTTTTGGAATGAGTATTCATAGTGTAGCTTCCAGGATGCAAAGCTCACCCACCCACTGGCTTGCCCTAATGAGCCAGTTACAGCAGTGGAAGAGGGATGCTCCACATGCTCGGTAGGTGCTGGTGTCCATTCTGTTGGTTACAAGATGCCCTACAGCATTGATACAACCAACAGTGCACAAACTGACAGCACCCCATCCTGCTGGATGCTGCAGCAAGAGTTACAGAGGAGGAATGCTTTCAGGAAGCTTGAAGTCTCGTACCGAAAGGATGTTGTCCCTTTTCCTACTTTTGGACAGCAAAGAAATGCCTAACTTTGGGGTCCATACATACACCAAACACCCAGCATTTCGCTAGCCTTTCTCCAGAGCAAATACAGCAGTATCCCTCCTTCCAAATGCAGCAAGGACTATCATCTGCACTCAAAGCAGCCAGAAGGTCCTTTATGAGAAATCCAGGTTTCCAGAAACATGAACCTCACCAGCCAGAGCGCGCTGCCGGCCCAACACAACGCACCCAGCTGCAGAGGGGCGTCTAGTTTTCCCCCAGAAGACAAAGATGACCAGCACTTACCTGCGGAGCAGATGGCCAGGAGAACCACCATGAGGGGGGTGAGCTGGCAGGAGTCCCCTGCCTTGTAGAGGAAGACCTCCATGCAGTACGTCGGCTCAGCGCTGCCCGGGGGGCAGAAGGCATCAGGAGGGCACTTGACTGGATTCACATCAGGGCTCTGCCCAAGAGAAGAAGTAACTGAGCAGCAGCAAACAGGGAGGGCTGCGGAAGGTAACTGGTGTGAAGGGAGGTGACACTTCAGCATTGGAACTAACCCGGAGATGAACCTGCCATCATTAAATGCAGCCTGCCTGCCCTTGCGGTGTCACTCAGAGGAGGTTCAAGAGCAGGAGGTGTTGTTATACACCATGTCTGTACAAACCCCCTCGTTAATGGACATACCATCCTCTGACATTCCCCTAATGGCCCAGTGAGACTGGGCCAAGACTGGCATAAAGCCTTGTCATCATTATAACCATCTCCCTCCATCAGGGCTCTGTCTGTGTTTAAGGAAAGAGGCTCAGACAAAAAAAGATGTTAATTGAAGCATGTTTAGCGATACTCGTTAGTTTGGGCTGTCAATCAGGCTGATGGGGACTCACGGGGCAGAAGTGATTTTCTGGGCACAGGTCACAGCTCTCCTGGCCCTGCTGCAATTGGTATTCTCCTGTCCTGCAGACCTTGCATTTGTTGTCCCTGGGGCCTTTGAACATACCTGAAATAGCAAATAAGCATAAAAATTAAGATCTGGGACTAGACCCCGGGGCCTTTGCAATTGCATGTGGATGATTCAGCTTCCAAAGGCACAATGAGACAGGCTATTAAGTATTTCATGTGCATAACAAAGGCTGAGCCTGGACTTTGGTCAGGACAGAGAACAAACAGGGCTGGAGGGACTAAAGGATATCTGGGGTTAGATCTTGGCAAAGGGAGTGTGAGTAGGAGTACAGTGAGAGGTGGGTTTGGTAGTGAGCTCTGCCTTTAAAGCAGAAGGTTGGAGCTGGAGGTCAGCAGCGTTTCATCCTCTCTAATCCTGGATTCAAACACCTTTTCCAGCTGTTTGAAACTCACTGAGCAGAGTTTAAAGCACGGCTCCCTTTCCTGAGCTCCGTGGGAATGACAGGTCACAGAAGTCCCGGGTCTCAGAGCGATAAATGCTTTTCTGCACATTTAAAACACAACTTGACCACAAGAAATCCCTGGTGCTGTCTCTGAGTGGAGACGCAGCCATCCACCAGTGATTGTGGGGCTTTGCCCTCCCACTGCATTGGGTTGATGTTAAGACAGCAATGCAAGGAGCAGAGTCAATTCCTCCCCTCCCCTCCCTGGCTGTCCCCTTCACCACATGCAGAGCATCCTCCATCTCTGCAAGTCTATGGGTTCATCAGCGAAGCAACCACCAGTGGTGAGTAGAAGTGTTTGCTACAACTCTACGGAGCTGTGGCTTTTGACAGCCCTGCCATGTGAGTGACCAGCCTTCCTCCAAGCCATTCACTATGCTGGTGGGAACATGTGGCATTGGCACAGCCCACAACAAGTCCTAGCAAACTAGGAAGGGCCAAACCCCCCCTCCAGCACCTCTCCATCCCTGCGAGGGCAGTGGTGTGCGGTGGGTCAGATGGGTCTCAGGATGAACCACTCCTGGAGCTGAAGCGGGGTGTTCCCAGCGGGCCCAGGCAGTTACCTGGCAGGCAGGGCACACACTGCTCCGATGCCTCCTGAAGAGCCTCTTGCCCTGCAGGGCAAGGCAGACACACTGGGCAGCTGGTGGTGCTGGGAGGGGAGAGGAGGCAGAAAACACCAGAGACAAGCACTGAGACATCAGCCCAACAAAACCAGCACTCTCGGTTGGTTGGTTGCATGAAACCTGCAGGAACTTCTATCCCAGAAGTGGCTATTCCTTAGCAAACTTGGCTGGAGCTGGTCAATGAGCTCCTTAAAGGGGACTGGGAGAGAGACCCGCGATGAGCTGGGTAACCCCTGGTTCCTGCCTTGTGGCAGTTTGATCAAGGGTCAGCAGAGACCTGGTGCATAACATGGGATAAATGAGCTCCAGGCGAGGTCTGGTTTATACGTGTGGGTATAAACCCCGCAGCCTCCGTGCAGGCATCCCTCCAGGCAGGGTGCAGAGCCCATCGCAAGGCACCCACCAGCACCTCTCCCCTCCCCAGAGGTGACAGCTTAACCAGGGCAGTTTAGCTACTGCCTTCTGCACGTCCCAACTCGATAAACAAACCACCAGCTCAGCTTCACTCTGCAGAACCCACCGCGATGCTCAGCTCATCCCTGTGCTGGTATCGGTCCATTTACCAGTGTGCAAGGAGGGAGGAGCAATGAGGGGCAATTCCGCATCCTCATCATACCATCCCTCTATCCCAGGGCCAGCACCAATAGTCCCTACAGCTGAAGGGGCGGGTAACGTGCCTTTGGCCACTACATTGCTGCTTCTAGCTCAGTGGCTATAAGAACCCCCTCTCCCTGTCCACCTCACAGCCAGCACCACAACTATGCTTCTTACTTGCAGAATGACCCAGGCAGGCAAGGCAGACAGAAAGCTGCGTTTTGCTTGGAGCTAAAATAGCCTGAAAAAGAGAAGAGAAAGGCTTCAGGATCTTCCCTCCACCATCACTGCCCCAATTCATTGCGTATTTGTTTCCTCATCTCCATTTTGCAAGCAGCCAAATAACTCCCCATGACACTCACACACCAAGCCCTGCCAGGGAGACCTGTCAACATTCCCAGCACAACAGGTCGAACTGGAATGGAGCTGAAATAAGTGATCCTTGAGGGAGCCTATAAGAAAGCTGGAGAGGGATTTCTGAAAGGGCATGTAGTGACAGGACAAGGGGGTGCGACTTTAAACTGACAGAGGTGAGACTGAGATTGGATATTAGGAAAATAATCAAATATGAGGGTGCTGAGGTGCTGGCACAGGGTGCCCAGAGGAGCTGTGGCTGCCCCATCCCTGGCAGTGTTCAAGGCCAGGTTGGACACAGGGGCTTGGAGCAACCTGCTCTAGTGGAAGGTGTCCCTGCCCGTGGCAGGGGGTTGGAACTGGGTGAGCTTTAAAGGTCCCTTCCAACCCAAACCAGTCTGGGATTCTATGATCCCAGTAACAACTCTTGGGTACCCCCAGTGCAGGAAGTCTGGGTGCTTCTCCTTACCCCCCAAAAGAGGAGGACACAAGACCACCAGACAGGCTCTGCTCAGCACAACAACCCGCTGTTTGCTCTCCCTGCGCCACCAGGACCACCAAGGGCAGAAGAACACACACAGACCCTTCCCCAGAGCACAACCAGGAGTGAAATGCCCCTGGTGTGGGCATGGGGACAGGCAGGACCCGGCTTCTGAGTCCTTGCCACACTAAAGGAAACCGCTAAAGGCAGGAGAAGACTTGCAGTTCAGGTGGGTTTGGGAAGGTGCCTGACAATGCATGGCCCAGGTCACTGCAACAGGTCCAGATGGGGCAGAGTTAAGGTGCCTGTGCTCACAGAGGAGCTGAAGTGGCACAGACGGGTAAGATGTGCCTCATGTCCTTCAAACCAGCTCAGATTTACAACCACCAGCAGAGGCTGTGGCAGAGCAGGATGAAAACAGAACAACCTCCCTCAGCCTGCCAGGAAAAGGGAACATTTCTAATTCGTTGTGTGATTTAGGGGCTCCTTCCACAGACTCCTCTGTGTTTGGATTTGGCCAGTGAAGGCAGTGACACACTGCAGTGATGCCACCAGTTGGACTTTGTTCCTTCCCAGACTTAGCAAGCGATAGCCAAGACATAGGTACCAGCCAAGGATTTGGTGGGTGGATGTTCACAACAACAGCTGGGTATGCATGAGGAGCACTTAATCTGTGTATGGAATAGCTGCTGTGTTACATGTGCTAATTAGGCTTTTGCATAGGTAAATGCTGGTCTGTTTTGAACACGTTTTATGCTGTCTGTGAACACATTGTACCAGGCTCATGTTGCATTAACCAGGTGCAAAGCAGCTCACTGAAAACCCAGGTTTTAATGTCTGGGCAGTAAGGAGAGTATGACACTTAATATTCAGACTGCAGAAGAACTGAAAACAAGGATGGTTTAGACTCCCTTTTGCCATTAAAAATAGGGGAATACTTTATTTTCCTGAGACCTTGTGCCATAACTGAGTTTCATAAACCTTCTTTCCTTCTGGAAAAGGCTTCCATTGCAGTGTTAGCACTAACATTAGCTTGTTGCAAACAGGAGCACGACTCCAGGATCTGTTCTTTTCATTTTAACAGAAATGTCAATAACAGAGTGGGAAGAGATCTGCTGTTCCATTTTTAGCCTGAACAAAATAACCTGTTTACCCTTCAGTGCTTTCAAGTTACCTGGTAATTGCATCTGGCCATGGGGAAAACAGCATCACGTAGCCTGATGGAAATGCTCTTGGGCTGAATACAAATCCTACCTTTGTCACAGGCTCTGCAGGCTGCAGCCCCAGACTCATTAGCGAAGTGGCCAGGCGGGCAGGGAAAGCATGTGGTGCTCCTTGTGAGGCTGAGAGAGAAGGGAGCAGAGGTGAGCGCTGGGTCAGGTCACCCCAGCTTCTATCCACTCAGAGGAGAGAGCAGAGCATAGCTCTTTGTTTCACTAACAAGCCTGGAAATAGAGTAATTATAAAGCAGGAGCTGAGGCAGAAAAACAACAATTTGAACTCGCCTGAATGTTAAAGGTCCACTGAAGAAAAATCAGGTTTTCTGTATTATTAGAGATGCCCCGTGCCCGTGGGCTCTGTGGTTTCAAAGCCTGAATTCTAGGTCTTGAGATATATGTTGTAGCCAGGCCTAAAAACCTTGGTTTAGAGACAGGCTTTTAAATGTGCACTTGGAAATGGAATTGAATTGGAAAGGTGCTCGATGTTCAGCATCCATCAGCAGTTTTCAAAGGAGCTGCTCCATTGTGCAAAGTCAGGTTGCTCAGGAGTTGAAAAAAGGACCTAAACCACAGGCAGTGATGTGAGAGAGGCCTGACCTTAAACAACAGGGACTGTGGGAAAGGGAATGTGGTGTGTTAGACCTCCAGGAGGAAGGGGATGAAAAGAAGAAGAGAAAGGTGGAAGCTATTGCATTCATCACCAACAGAGCCAAATCCCAGCACCAAGCATGTGCCTGTAAGAGTTTGTTAACGTACTCAGGGATGCTTTGGAGGACAAACTCTTTAATTCCTTCGGAAACCCGGGAGTGGAGCAAGATTTGTGGGGAAAAGATACCTCAATTGGAAACACAGCAAATGCTTTGCTTAAAACAAACACAGGGCCTGCACCAGCCAGAGCTGCTCAGGCTCAGGGAATGCTGGATCCTCCAAATACAACAGTGGTAAATGGTCCCATTGGAGGGGTTTGTTCCCTCTCCCCAGGGCTGATCCAAATGGAGCCGCTCTGCGAGGGACACGGTGGTAGGAAGCTCTCACCACCCCTCCTGTCCCTGCAGCTGCCCCAGAGCCAAAGGACACTGGTTAATTGCAGCAGGTATTGGACACAGCAAGGGAAAAGCTGATGGGAAATGGGGAGAGCAGCACATCCGTGTGTCCCCACAGCCACAGGACACAGGTACAGCATCCCAGTGATGAGGATGTACACGGCACGAGGATGTACAGCATCCTGGATGAGGCAGCCTGGTGAAATTGCAGTGCTGGGCTTCTGGCTGGGATATCATGTTAGCTTTTTCACACTGCATCAGCTAAATACATTGCTTTGGGTGCCAGTGGCTTAAGTGTGATGAGATCCCTTGGAGGCAACAGAACAGGGATTGAGAAAGTAATTGGGCAAAGCACAGAGATGAAGCCAATTGGCCAGAAGTATCCTAGAGAAAAGCTGAGGAAATGAACCCACACCTCATTCCCAAGCGTCCCCATCACAAAAACAAACATATTCCCTCCTAATACATACAAAAGACCACAGGATAAATAAGAAAGGGCAGCCTGAAGAAAGCTCGGGCCGCTGCTTGGCACAAGGATATCCACACCAGGGTTTCCTGGTGAGAAGAATTCAGCAGCGCTTTGGAGGCACACACCTTCACCTTGTGCTTCCCACTGGCAAACAGCCCTGGCAGCACTTTCCCT